>NC_056731.1:688486328-688686328 GCF_019279795.1 Protopterus annectens
GGCTGACCCACTAGTTATGCCATGCAGCCCTAAAGATGGCGTAGCAGATCTCCAACCTCCCTGCAGAGCTCACTATGCACCAGACCCTGGACCTGATGACGGGTGACAGTATCCTGTCTGCGTCCGCTCCTAGGGGGGGTGAGCTCCATCCCCTGAGGCAGTTCCATCCAAAGGTGGTCCAGGACTAGTGGATGAGGAGGTCCCAAGGTGGGCCCCAGACATGCTGGTGCCCAGTGCCCCGGCCAGATGAGGTAGGAGAGGTGGGTCTGCTGGGACTGGCCTTCCCAAACGTGCTATGGTGTTTCAATTTTAAAACATATGTTGGTTAGTAATAGTCAACACATTCCAGGATTAGGTATAACAGCATGCATAGATATTCCCATTAACCCAAAACACCAGGTATGGAACAGCTGCATAGCAAACAGAGCACATACATATATGGAACCACAGTGGCCATTACAACAGCATGCAGGTACATTGATGGCAGCATGTCACCAATGTGGGAGTATTTCAACATGCCACAGGCATAGGAACACATTTCAATATTTATCAAAGAATAGGACATATGTCCCAACAGTAGAACTAATTGTGCACATACCAATTGAGTTTTGTATTAAGTTTATTGTTGCAGATATGGTGGGGAGAGAGAAAGATGTCAATTAACAACTTGTATATCCCTGTAGTTCTCATTACTTTCCTAGTCAGTGCTGTGATCTGTACCTTACAGGTATTATTACACTATCCTATGGCCTTAGTTTGAACAATGATATGGATGTAGACAACTATATACATAAACTGTGTTTTACCTGCAGTATACACCACTACCTGACTGTTTCTACGCATATTCCCAGATTCCAGGTTGATGTTATGCACATACCTCTCCATTTATAATTGCACACACTCTGGCATGTCTTCACAGCATGCAGGTGAAACCGGGACATATTTTGACTTTTGCCCTCATAAACCTTTGGTGAGTTGTACAATGACAGGTTTGTTTTCATAGACATTTTCCAAATACTTACAGGCCTGACAGTCAGTTACATGACATTAAATGCTACCTAAATGTCAGAGATTAGCATGCTGATATGCCAGGGGGACAGGGTAACAGCCAGCAGATATGGGCCAATTATCTGGACATTCTGAACAGATCTGTACAGTCGAGGGGTATGATTCTGTATACAGCTTACTACCATTCCCAGGATTCGAACCATGGCTGTGTGTGCTAAAATAAAACAGTGTGCATCAAAGTTGAGTGTGCTATATAGATATTGCTGTGTATCTTTTCTCTGAATTCTGTCTCTAAGTCTCCCGTGGTTTTACAATCTGACCTTGTAATTACAACACTCTTATACAGGGTTTCCTAGACAGTTTTATTATGTAGCACTGTGTGGGTGACAGTGATGAGTAATTTTATTTATTATTTGTTTTACATTTGTTTACCGGGATAGTCCGAGTGGTTACAATTCCATTTTCAGCGTAGGCCTGGGGAGAAAAGCTCCACATAGTCAAACATGCAAAAGGTTACACAAGAGGTTTGAAAACAATTAAAATATATAAAAAAGTGGTAATATACCTTATGTACATTGGTTTAGAAGTGTTCCCTAGTAGAGACTCACAGTTATCATGGACAGACATACAAAGGTTACACAAGAAGTTAAAAGAACAATTAGAATATATAAAAACAAAGTGGTAATATATCTTATGTACATTGGTTTAGTAATGTTCCTAGTAGGGACTCACAGTTCTCATGGACAGACACAATTACAAGTAAGATTGTAACTCACAGTTAGTCCCTAGTAGGGACTCATAGTTCTCGTGGACAGACGCAATTACAAGTAAGATTGGATAAATAGCATGGCTATGTAGTTACATGTTATGATAATTACTGACTATGCTATTGTTTTATAACTTAATCCGGGTTGGCACATGGGCATAGCCAGTTCAATTTGAGATACTGTTTGAGGTTTTTTTTGAAGAGACTTTTGGAGGATTGTAGGGTTATATAGTTTGGCAAGGCATTCTAGGTTTTGCCAACAAAGTTAGTGAACAGGGATTCACCAGCTGAGTTATTAGCTTTGTGGGTTTGGACCAGTAATTTGTCAGCTGACCGTAGGGATCTCAGGTTGCTATATGGCTTAATAATATTTATAAGAGAGGGGGGATCTTTAGGGTGGTACAGAACTTTGTGCGCTATTAAGAGTTGATTGAATTGAATTAAGCTGGGCAGTTCTAGCCATTCTAGTTGTTTCAGGTTCTGGCAGTGATGAGTTCTATAGGTGGAGCCAGTGGTGAATCTGGCAATGTGATTGCAGCTATGGGACAGCTTACTTAGTTCGGTTTTATTGAGGTTTGAGAGTACAGGTGAGGCATATAAAAGAGTAGAGATTAGGTGTGATCGGGCGATTTCAGTCCTAGCCAGTGGGGTTAAGAGTGTCTTATTTCTATACAGTGATCCAAGCTTCTTATTGATGGCCTGTATGGTTTTGTTGACCTGTAGGTCAAATTTGAGATTATTGTCTATGATAACTCCTAGAAGTTTAATGTGTTGATCTGGGGAGATAGTGGTGCCATTGTTAGACGTGACTCAGAATGAAAGTGTGGCACATCTACTAGTGGGGATGAAGAGTAGAAGTTTAGTTTTATTGGGGTTCAGTAGTAGGCATTGTTTGGTGAGCCAGTTCTCAATAGTGTTAAATGTATTTCTGGTTAAGATTTGTAGTTAGGATGGGGAGGTGGCTGAACAGATGAGAGTGGAATCATCTGTATATTGAATACAAATAGCTTTAGGGGTAGCAGTGTGAAGATTATTGATAAAAATAGAGAAGAATAGTGAGCCTAGTATGGAGCCTTGAGGGACACCATGTTTGAGAGAAAGCTGACTGGAGAGTTTGCCCTGTCATAGTACCGCCTGTTGTCTACCAGTTAGGTAGGACTGGAACCACTGGAGAGTGTGCGTGTTGAGGGAAATGGATTTTAGAGAAAGAATGAGAAGTTCATGGTTGACCATGTCAAAGGCTTTTGATAGGTCAAGGAAGAGGGCGGAGATTAGCCTGTTGTCATTTCTGATATTGTTTATGGCATTAGTAAAGGAAAGGAGGGCTGAGGTGGTGCTGTGGTATGGCCTGAAGCCATGCTGGGAGTTGGATAGTAAGTTATTCTGTGTAAGGTATTGCATTAGTTGCTTGTGTACACATTTCTCCATTATTTTGGCTAGTGGGGAAAGAATGGCAATGGGTCTGTAGTTGGACATGTCTATTGAGCTACCACCTTTATGGAGTAGGATGACATGGGATATTTTCCCGAGGGAGGGGATAGCATTTTTGGATAAGGTTCTGTTGATTAGGCTAGATATGGGATATGCAATGGCATCTGCAGCTATTTGTAGGTAATCTGTAGGGAGGAGGTGAGCAGCGAGGGTGGTAGGTTTTAGTTTTTTTAGGAGAATTTTGATAAAACTAGTGGATATTGGTTGGAGGCTAAATTCTGTATGATTTGTGGATAAATTAACCATGTGGTTTAAGTTTGTGGAGGATAAGTGATTTGCTAGGGATCGGATTGTTTCGGTGAAAAAGTTATTATAAGCGCTAGCTATGGTCTCTGGGGAACTATGTAATACCTTATGGTATTACCTAGTATAATAAGGGTAATACCTTATTAGTCAGAGATACTGCAACACTAACACTGCCATACAATACCAGACAAAACAGTACCAGTCCAGGATTTCAATCTTTTATTTTTAAGTACAGTTTCCATATCTGACAGACCTGTGGGGGGAATGTTTGTTAACACTACCTGAATGTTGTCACACATATTACCAGATTCCACATTATTATTATGCACATACGTCTCACTCCATTACTGCACACACTCTGGTCATAGCTTCACAACATGGGAATGGAGTTGGGACATACTTTGCTTATTACTCTCATAACACTTTGGTAAGTTGCTAGAGTGACAGGTTTGTTCTTATGAATATATTTCAGACAGTTATGATGTTTGTCAATCAGTTGTATGTCATTATTTGCTGTCTGAACATCTGGGATCATAACACTGATTTGCCAGGGGGACAGGGTGACAGGCAAGGGACTTATACCAATTATCTGGACTTTCTGGCAATATCTGTACAATTGTGGGGTATGATTCTGCATACAACTAACTACCACTCACAGGATTTGAACCATGGCTGTGTGTGCTAAAAATACAACACTTCACATCTCAGTTGAGTGTGCTATTTGGATTATGTTGTCTGTCTTTTCACTGTTTTCTGTCTAAGACTCTCTCAGTTGTACAATATGACCTCTTGTGATTACAACAATTGTATACAGACATTCCTACACATTTTATTTATGTAGCCCAGTGTGGGTATCAGTGCTTAATACAACAGTGCTATTAAGAGATTGCAACACTACATTACCACATGATACCAGAGTAAACACAAGCAGTCCACCAGTTAGACCTTTATTGCCAGGCTGTTAACCTTTTATTTACATACAACCTATATGAGACTCTTCCTGCCATATTATCTGGTTTATTCAGCACATGCCATACACAATACAGGTTTTATACTGGCAATTAACCTTCTACTACTTTTAGATTCATTTCTTATGACAGTACATGCAAGATTATTACTAACCTGCCTCACGACACAACCTCTGCAGTCTACAGGCATGGGCTTCCTGATTCACAGCCCGCTCGTCTGCCACGGTCAAAGACATAAGAGGAATATTTAGCCATACCTATCCATAATATACATGAGCTGGCAATTATTAAACAGGTAGTAAACTGATACTTACACATGGCTGGGACATCACCCATCTGCCTAACCTCTTGGATCCACTGATCCAAGAGCTCCTTCTTTCTCTGTTTCGGGTCAGCATAGTGATGCCTGACCTGCTCATCAGTTCGATGGATGCCAGTGGCACTGGTGAGGTCACGGGTGAGATGGTCCCAAGCTTCCACTTTATATTGGGAACCCTGGTACAGGCCCTGCAGCAGTCTCTGGTCATGGTCTTTAACAAGGAGTCCTGCCATGACTTTGGACTCCTGCATGCCCCAGCGCTGCATCCGGAAGTGCGATCCTTCACCCACACTGGTTATAGTGCATACAGGAAGAAGCTGCAACCAGTTATGAGATGTATTCCCGCCTGTGGTGTTTAAATAGGCCCAATTTCCTGCACTTTGCCATGCTGGGATGGTTTTGAAAATGCTAAGCTATGGGCAAACCTGCTTACCTAAGGTTGGCATTGCTTAAAGTGGTATACCAATGGGCAAACTGATTTAACTGGCCTACACATTGCTTACACCTAGTAAGCAGGGGTGTGCAATGCTTAGCATTACTTAATTTTTAATTTGCACACTATTTGCTGTTTGGCATTGATTTATCATTTATTACATGTCATATATGTGTTTGGTATCCCTGATTCATGTGTACGTACACTGCATGGGGTCCTTGTGTTTACTGGGGGATTTCAACACTTTATTACAATGACACCTCACATCTGGACTTAATGCAGTACTCCAGTTCACATATTTATGTTATGTATTAGGTTATACAACATAAAACTGTATATAGATTCCTTTCACATGTAAATTTTGATTTTCCTATAGTGAGGATCTGTTTGGTGATACCTCAGTCATATGTACTGCTGTGATGGCTTACTAGTTAACTACTGTGACTATTGTGTAGGGTTCTGGGTTCAAGGGTTGTTTGTTTTGTTGCTGGGCAGAACAGCGGCTGTTGGATACAGAGTAATTAAGGCACTTTCAAGCAATTGTAAGTGGGTTTGTGTAGGTTTGTGTGACAGTAAGCAATGCTAACTTCAGGTTAAATATGCTTACAGAGAGTTAGCTTCAATATTGCTTAACCTGTGTGCACATTGCTTACCCCAGTGCAAACAGGCTTATAACCACTTACTACTGCTTACAAGTGCTTAGTTCTGCTTACCCCTGCACGAATTTAGACAGAGATGTAACATGGCTCTTGGGAAGGTGGTAGATTTGGACACTCTATGGATTTATCATTCATTACACAAAAGCCGAAAGACACAACAACACATTATACCTTCGATTTGTATCCCTAATTCATGTGTACATATACTGTATGGGGCACTTGTGTTTATCTGTGGATTTTACAACATGATTACAATGACACCTCACATTTGCAGTTAATGCAATACTCCAGTTCACAAATATATGTTATTTAGTAGGTTATACAACAAAAAAGATTGTTCATAAAGTAATTTCACATGGAAAATGGAATTTACTACAGTGAGAATCGAACCATGAATGCCTGCGCACAAGGCGAATGCTCTGACCACTATACTATTGCAGTATTCTTCATTGGCATGTATCTTGATATTTATCTTCTTGTGCCATTTAAGTTACAGTATGCATAGCTAAGCAATGGGCAAACCCGTGCACCTATGGTTAAATTTAATCTGTTTGATAAAAAAATGTTCTACTGCTATTTTCTCTTGGAAGGGGCAGGTTTCACTTATTGCTGTGGATTTCTGCATGCATCTGCACATTTGGCAGGCATCCTAGCAACCCCCCATATCTCTCAACCTCTTAATGCACATTATCTGGACAAAGCTTGACAACATGAGGTCCAACTACGGACATATTTTAATTATTGCTGTTATAAATTTGGGACAGTTGCTAGAGTAACAGGATTGGTTTTAATATAGGTTTTCAGATGGTTTTGGTGTATGACAGTCATATGTATGCCATTATTTCACGACTTCATTCCTGACATCATCCCGTGATTTTAGGGTACAAATGGAGTACAGGCCAACTGTATGGGCAACAAATATGTGGACATTATGCTATGATTTCTACAGCTGGGAGGTATGCAACCTCCTATGAGCATTATTGCTCATTGTTATTGCCAAACGGCACTTCCTGAGTGCAGAGGCGTGTGTATTGTGAGAGCTCTGCTCTCAGACACACCCCCTGCACTAGTCCACGCTCCATGTCCATTTAGGCGCAGAAGCAGCGCGCCTTCATTACTATGCATGGTGTGCTGCCGTGCTGCTCCTAAATGGTGGCTTCCATGCAGGAATGAGTTATTCCTGCACAGAACCTTACTGGATCCCAGGGTATATTTTGTTGTTTTCTGGGAGCCAAATTGTAGCCATGACCTAATCTGTTAAATAGACAGCTTAATGGGTTAAGGGCAAGACAAAGGAGCAATGTTGACAATGAATCACCCTGAAATATCCCCCTCTGAATTTTTATCCTGGGAAAAGTAATTTGTTCTTTATCATGGCTTAACTATAAGGTGGTTTGCCACTGTTTTGTGGTTGCTGTAATGTAATCAATTAGTGTAGGGTGTGTCTTCTGAATTTTTTACCACTCTTATCCATGAATGTGGGCTACTGTTGAATGCTTTTTTGTAGTCTATCTATGCCATAGTTAGATTCTTCTCTTTTTACAGTTTTCACTTATGACTTTAACAACAAATTATTTTTTGTTCCATATGACTTTCTTTTGTTACCGTTTTGTTCTATTGCCATGATTGAGTTTTCTTCTCAAAGACTATAAACTCTGCCAGCATTAGTTTCAGTGTATACATTATACATTGTCAGAAAGCAAGTTGATCCATAGTTTTTAGGATAGCTTGCAGGTTCACTCTTGAATAGGAGTATTATATTTCCTGCTGTTATCCAAGTTGGCATCTGTTTGGGATGTACATATAAATAGTTCTAACTAATGGCTAAATCTTCATATAACGAGGTTAATATGTTTAGCCAGAAGTTAAGTATTGTATCTGGGCTTGGGGTTTCCCACTTATAAGCTTTTCTTAACTTTGTTTCGATCTATATGGCCATTACTTCATCCCCTTTCATACCCTGTACATTTGAACTTCTTGTTCTTTCTTTTACTCCTTCTATCCATTAGCATCTTTGTTATGCTCCACAGGATCTTCACAGATATTTCTCAAAATGTATCTATTTTTTTATTTTTGGTGGTGTTTCAATTAATTTTGCCTTGTTTCCCAGTTCTCTATAAAACTTTTTTGGGTCATCAATAAATTGCTTATTCTGTACTTTTCCTTTATATTTATCTGCATATCTTCTAAGTTTTTCTGCCTTTGCTGATATTTTTAATTTATTATTTGTGATAGTGCATGATAGATCCTGATATGTTCTGATAATGTGCATTACTTTTATCATGTCTACCAAGTACTTTTTATCTGTTCCCTCTTCTTTACTCTTCTAACAGTGACACTTCTTGTCATAATTGCTTTATAGTTTTCTCTTTATGATATTTCTATGATGGCATATGATTTCTTCCCTTTCTTTATCTTTCTGCTCTTTGTTTTTGTGGTAAGACTTTATATGTTATTAATTTAGTTGCAGAGTCATATATACTATTTACTTCTGTCATATCACATGAATCTCTATGAACATTCCTAGTTACCTTGTTCATTTGTTTTATCAAATTTTGAACATTTTGGGTTTTATTGGCTTTCTGTAGTCTGTTTCTTTCATTGATCTTAATATGTCTATCCATCTCTATTAAATCAAGCAACTCTTCTCTTAGATCATTTTCTTCTAAGCTAATGGCACATACTTTGTTCTCCATTTCTTCATTCTACAGAAAGATCCAGATCATCTTCCTGTGCCACACTCACTTCAGTTTCTTTGGACCCTAATCTCTCCATTTGGACCCTTTTCTCTCCATTTGGACCCTCAGTACCAGAGTGAGGGGTGTATGATATTATAGAAGTCATGCACAGTGGTGACTATCTCATCCTCTATCCTGGGGAAGGAGGATGTTGAAGAACTTGTTAAGTATTTTGGAGGCGGACATTTGTGATACAACTAAAATGCTCATAGTTTATTAATGAAAGGCTGAAGTAGCTAGAATTGTGCAGTAAATACCCTGGGCTCCAAAGAGAAGACAATACCATGCATTTCTCTATATTCTCTGTGTGGTAGATACACGTGTACCTTACAACTTATAATATCTCAGTCTAACATCTACCTGAAAATGGTCAATGAAGTGTTGGTCAGTTAAGTTATGAAATTTCAGCCTCTGCCTAAACCTCCATTACTGTTGTGGGCTGCTATGATGCACAATCCTGCCATGATCTGCAAATATTATAACAAACTTGTGCTGCTGAGTGTATACAATGACGAGTTTTAACATTAATAATGCTTGGAGTGATAAAAATGCAAGCTGTAACATCAGCATCAGCTTTGTGCTATCAATCTATGAAGAATTTCTAAGATGATTACATATGCAAGAGCAGTTATGACTGTGTCCCATGACACTTGCTTGAATTTTTTCATTTGCACCCCTTTATGTTGCCATTTATGAATACTTCATAATGCACACCACAATCCACTGCACCTCTTCTCATCATGGGACTCTGTATCACCCCCATTCTAAGCAAAGCCACAAATTGCACACTGTTAGTGTTTAGTACATAATATGCTTATTGTTTGCTCAGAGGGTGTTGATGGAGAAGTATAGAGAAGGTCAGAAGGAGTTGCAGTGTCTTTGTGGACTTAGAGAAAGCATATGACAGGGTGCTTAGAGAGGAGTTGTGGTACTGTATGAGGAAGTCGGGAGTGGCAAAGAAGTATGTAATAGAGGTACAGGATATGTACAAGGGCAGTGTGACAGTGATGAGCTCTGCAGTAGGTGTAACAGATGTGTTCAAGGTGGAGGTGGGATTACATCAAGGATCAGCTCTGACCCCTTTCCTATTTGCAATGATGATGGACAGGTTGACAGATGAGATCGGACAGGAGTCCCCGTGGACTATGATGTTTGCAGATGGCACTGTGATTTGTAGTGAGAGTAAGAATAGGTTGATGAGACCCTGGAGGGGTGCAGATATGTTCTAGACAGGAGAGAAATGAAGATTAGCTGGACTAAGAGAGAATATATGTGTGTGAATGAGATGGCGGACAAAGGAATGGTGAGGATGCAGGGAGTAGAGTTGGCGAAGGTGATGAGTTTAAATACTTGAGATCAACAGCTCAGACTAATGATGAGTGTGAAAGAGAGGTAAAGAAGAGAGTATAGGCAGTGTGGCATGGGTGGTGAAGAGTGTCAGGAGAGGTTTGTGACAGATGGGTACCAGTAAGAGTGAAAGGGAAGGTCTACAAGATGGTAGTGAGACCAGCTATGTTATATGGGTTGGAGATGGTGGCACTGAAAAAAAAGACAGGAATAAGAGCTGGAGGTGGCTGAGTTAAAGATGTTAAGATTTGCATTGGATGTGATGAGGATGGACAGGATTAGAAATGAGTATATTAGAAGGTCAGCTCAGGTTGGATGATTTGGAGATAAAGCCAGGGAGGTGAGATTGCATTGGTTTGGATATGTGCTGAGAAGGGATTTGGGTATATTAGGAGAAGGATGCTAAGGATGGATCTGTCAGGTAAGAGGAAAAGAGGAAGGCCTAAGGTAAGTTTTATGGATGTGGTGAGAGAGAACATGCAGGTGGTTGGTGTGACAGAGCAATATGCAGAGGTCAGGAAGAAATGGAAACAGATGATCCACAGTGGTGACCCCTAACAGGAGCAGCCAAAAGAAAAAGAAAAAAAAGATTGTTTATTTTACTTTTTTTTTAATTATTGATGCACATATTGAAAATTATCCATAATGCAAATCATTAAAATGTGCAATTAAATAGCCAGCTCTGGTGGTATAGATGGATAAGTCCTGATAATTGCCTGGATAACTCAACTTCATTTACTGGCTTGGCAACCTGACTGAGTCCCGACTGAAAAAAAGTGGTGGGAGGTTTGCCATTTATATGGCACACAGAATGAGCTGTAGATGTTTGAACAATGGGGCATGAGCTAACAAGCATGTTCTGCTCATGTGCATATGGATGCCACTGAGGAATTTGATGCAGGCATGCTTCATGTAGCAGATATCTTTAGCGGAGCTCTGACAGCCATGGAGATGGAGGTGAGGCTTCATTGGAGCAAGGATGGTTCTACAGATCTTGCCTACTAGCAAACACTATACTGCCTGACTCTCACTGCTGGGGAATGAATGTGAAACATGCATTATTTAAGCAGGAATAAACTAGCAATATGGCTCGTGGTTAGCCTGGGGATGTCCATCCGTTATGCTACAGAACAGATGGAATAACTAGCTACATGTTGAGAAGCAATTAGGCCAGCCCCATGGAGATAATAAAGCACTACTAAGTATCCTTTTTTAAAAAATGTTTTATTTGATTTTAAAATATCAAACAACATTTTAAACATTTAACATTTATAACAAGACAAAAAAAATAACCATTTACAATTGTCCATAACAAGAAATTTTATATACACTAAACCATTAATGCTTTTCTAATAAATCATTATGTTTTTGCAAGGATATGTACTGATGAGTTACATTTATAGTTCTCATTTTTACAGTTAACAGTTCTTTTTTACAAAAAGACTTCTAGACTAACAAATTCGCTAAAAGAAAGTGTAGTTTAACATTTCCAATTTTTAGTTGCACTACTAAGTATCCCTGATTGACTGAGACCACTTGGAAATTCTTTCTTTTTATTTATAAACTAATGACCTATACCATGGTCATGAGGCCTCACAATAAATGAGGTTTGGTAAAAAAACAAGCTGTCCTGGGACATCTTCAGAATGGATTAGTTTGATATATTAATGGGAGTTAAGTGGATGTGGGAGGTGATAGGGTTAAATGGAGGGAGGGATGATTGGGAGGAAATGAGATAAGGGTGGGGAGGGGCTTAAGGGGTTTAGACAAGTGTAGCTGGGTAAGTAATCACATTTTGACGTGAACTTGCTAAGTGTAGGATCACGTTCATGACGACCTGAGGTAGGCTGGTGATCAGGTAGGCCTTTGGGTGACTAGTAGAAAGGGAGAGGTGAGTAACAGTTTTTCTCTCTCTCTCTCTCTCTCACATAGCCAGGGGTAGGTAGCCAGGTTGTAGTGAGTTAGGAAGTCACTTTGGGGTTATTATGAGGGCAGTCATGGGGGGTGACAAGGAATCAGAAGACACAGATATGGTCTATGGTCTCCCATTAGTAGTAAGGGCAGTGAGTTGTTCTCCAGGGTTAATTTCCTAATAGCGGCTCCATATGGGGGCATGCACTCTCACTCTCTCTATGGGTTTTTCACACGCATGTATGTATGTGTATATATATATATATATATATATATATATATGTATATATAAAACAAAGCACGTGTTTACTGGTTAAAATTTGCAACTTTCATAGTCCCTCATTTGAAGTTTATAAACTAAATAGTGCACGCACGTCCCGTGTTGTGTCCTTGTTCCCTCATACCTTAGGTTTGTCCAGACTCTAGACTCTTCCTACAGGCATTTGTGCCCAAGCGACAGAGCAGGTCTGTTACTCAGATGGGGTTCATCTTCATCAGTTACTTAACCACTTGCGGTGACAGTGGTTCCATGCTTTGCTTTGTCGGTGGGCTGGGAAGGCTTGCGGCAGTGACATAGTGATGCTTAGAGTCAGTTTGATGACTGGCCACCTTAGGTATGGTAATTTCGTGGGCTGTGAGGTGCCCGAGTGTCTTCTTAGGAGCAGTGAGGCTGAAACCCATTAGTGAGTTAACAGTTAAAATAGCCGTCAGTTATCCCCATTTACACACGTGGCTTTGGCAGTTTTCTTGTAGTCAGCAGAACGCTGGCCATGAATGCTGTTTTTTTCCAGCAGTTTAACCCAAGAAAACAAGAGGGACAAATACAGAGAAGATTCTTGTGCAAAGTCAGGGGCTTCCCTGGAAAACAAGGGACGCTTGCGAGGTGTGCTGTCAAGCAATATGTATTGCTTAAAATATGCAGTTGAAAGCAGACATGATTTTGGCCGAATTGTTCCTTTCTGTTTCTTTTTATGATGTTTTGGTAGTAGTTATGATAAGTACTCAGAAATCTTTGTACAGACAGGAGAGGTGGAGAATGTGATACAATCAGAGCAGTAATTACAACTGTACTTACGTTCATTTGTAAGGGAGCTGATACCGCTAAATCCTCAGTTCTCATTTCATGATGGCTTCCTATCCCCAACACTCACATGGACTGACATGCAGCTTGTTCTGATACACAAGTTATTAATGACTTTATCATTTTAAGTGTTTAAACTGGTGTTGTTTTTTGCATTTAAATTGGTTTTTAATATTTCTTCAAGGATATATATATATATATATATATATATATATATATATATATATATATATATAAATTAATCATTTCAAAAAGAAATACTGCTGGGGGAGCTGAGTGTTTGGTTTTCATTAGCCGAGCCACAGGCCCAGTTAAATGGAGTTTCTACGATGAGTGGAAATGATTACATGCATGCGCGGAGTAGTGTTAGCCATTGGGGGAAGTGCGGGATGCGAAATTGCTTTCAGAAGTCTAGGTTTTCCTCACAGTTACATCAAGGACCTAAGGGGTGCACTATTTGCTTTGTGGCTTCATAAATTAATCGGGTTTTTGGGCTAATGCAGGGCCTGTGGCGTACTGGAGGTTCAGCGTACTTCGTGCAGCATGGCAGATTGTGTTTATTAGATAGGCAGCCGGTAACTCTCCCCTTTTTTCGTTTGATGGTGGCAGCTGAGTAAGATAAAAGGATCCGATGTTAAACCAGTTTACTCCTGCAGTGGGAGTGGCTGCAGAGTGGTTGCGGGAGACTGTGTGCTGCATCACTGGCCCAGTATTAAAAAGAAAAAAAAATGGAGGAAGTTTATTCAGCATGCCTCTCTGCTGTGTAGATCTAGAGTGACTCTATGTTTTCCGGCAGGGTGGTGTAGATCACTGGAGGCTAGGTTTACACGTGCCTATCCTCTGTACAGATTTTCATGGAGGGTACAGATTTTACATAATACTGTGGTCTGTTTTAGAAGCATGGGTTGCTGGCAAATTATTGGCAATCATTAGGATTGAAGTCAGTAACTGATAACAAACATTTGAGTCACAGACTTCATACTCATCAGAAACTCAGTTATATAAAATGGTATTTTTTTGGCATTTCCTCAATGGCGGCAGGAGGACAGTAATGACAGTTAATGATGCTTTCATGGTTTATGGCATGGGGTTGTGAGGGTTTTGTGTGGTTTTCTTTTCCCCTTAGTTAGCTCATTGGTGGGGGTGGGTGGGTTGCTCTATGGCAGTGGCTTTCACGTGGTTACTCACAGTGTGGAGGGTAGGCGCTGTAACTTTTTCACGGGCTTGTATGCCATCTTGTTACTTGGAATCTCAGCACCTGCAGGGTGAAAGAGGTCCTTAGGCCTGGGTTTTCTTTTGTCATGGCCTCTACTTTGCATCGGGATAGCCCCATTTGCTCCGCAGCTATGGGGAGTTATAGAACTGGTGGGATGGGGAAGAAGAAAAAGAAAAAAAAAAACGAAATGAGTAGAGTGACAGCTGAAGGGGATTGGGATAATGATTAGTTAAGTGAGCTTTGGGGCAAGAGTGGAGGTCTTGTAACCTGCCACTTCCTGTCGGTAGTATAGAAAGGTTTGAAATGGGAATTTGTAATTATGTATTAGTCAATTTGGCAGGCATCTTAGTTTAACAGATGGAGTTGGGGGAATAGGGTTCATGTTCATTTGTTGTTATGACAGTGGGGTCAGGTTGGGTTAGTAGTATTAGATGTGTATTGCAGGGCTCTGAGTTAGCTTATATAAGTGATGTGTGGCAAGGGGTTGCATATGAGGCTAAGGAGATAATCACTTGCTACACATCATATTTTGGGATCTACCATTTACGGCATAAGTACGTAATAAGTTATGGGGTATGGGCAGAGCCTTTCGGTACCGGTTATCTATCAACATTTTCAGTTCAGGTTATTCTGCACTTTTATTTGGTAGGTAATGGCTGCTGGGGTGGAGGCTGGATTGAGGAGTTAGGAAACAGGGCGGTAACAAGTTTTGCTTTACTCTGTCAGGGTTGTAGAGTGTGTATGGGGAATTAGGGGTTTCCACTGGGGGGGGGTTCAGGATAGCACTGATGGCTTGGGTTTTGTAATCGGCCATGTTAGCACAACTATGGTCTGTTTATTATTCTTTGCCTTGATGACAGGTTAATAGCTTTATTGAGGAAGCTCATAGGATGGTTAAATGGTGGTATTTTATTGTGAATAGGCTTTTTAAGGGAATTATTCTGTTTATTTCAAAAGTCATCAGTGGTAGCTTTAATGGAGATGTGTGTGAAACTTTATGGGGAATTTTGTTAAGTCATCTTATTTTCACCAGAGTTTCACTCTCTGTAGTTGTGGGTGCATTTAGGCAGTTCATGAAAGAACTATGCTCTTGGTGGTGCATAATGTCATTAAGAAGTTTTGGTTTATGCATGTGTGGTGGAATTACAGTGTTCTCTTTTGCAGGTCACACTGAGGTCACAGATAGGGAGCTGCGCCATGGACAGTACTTGGGGGCATGAAGGAACGTGGAATCAACAGGTGAGACAGGAGGTTGTAGGAATGTCGGGGGATGTAGCAATATGAAAAGGTCAGTTTCCGACAGTGCAGCTGAATATGGATTTGTTTGTTTGTGGTGTTTTTCCTTCCCTGCAGCTGCAAGGTAATGTTTTATTTTGTAGATCTTGGGCTCAGAGCATTCAGGCTTGAATGTCTCACCACATTATTGGAATGTGGGGCAAGATAGGTAGAGGTAGGTAGGGGACTAGAGTGATACTGGTGGGGACGGATTATGGGGTGTGGGGATCCCACAGGAGGATTAGAGTCACAACATTCATAAGAGCATAGGAACTTATTAGGCTAAAGCCCCTTGTATCTTGCAAGCTAGTTGACTTCAACACCTTGCTTTCAGGTGGTTGGAATCTTGGGGGTTTTAGTTATTCATCCAGTTGTTTAAACCATGTCTGGGGGGAAGGGCCAAAGTCGAGCTGTTCTTTGACAGGAGGCCTGAGTGGTTCCTATTGTGTGGTTGGGGTGATACATTTGTCCTTTGAGTAGGTAGGGTGATTGCCATTTAGTAGTGAGTGCACTGGTGGTGTTTATGGTTGGGCACATAGATTACTTCATTGCTAGGCTTAGGTGAGTTTTCAGGAACTATGTCAAGGGGTTCTGGTTTTGGATCTTTGTGTTAGGGCATTAAGGTATGGAGTTAGTCTATTCCCTATAGCAATCAGGGTACTATACATCCAGAGCTGTGTAGTTTGGTGGGCTAGTGTGAGATGCTGTAGTTGATAGGGTCCTGGGTTTGAGACTTCTTAAGGGTTTTTTTTGACCAGGCTGCAGAATTGTGTTCAAGGGGTTATAGTTTCTGTGGCGCTTGTTATGGCTATAGGTTGTCATTCCAGAAAGGTTGAGCCATGGTTAGTGGCTTGAGGGAAGTGGACTAAAGGGAATGTATTCTCTTGGTGTGTAGGTTCCTGTGGTACAGTGGGGTCATGGGTAATCTTACTTTATTTAGTTTCATTAAGGCGCATTCAAGTGCTAGTAGGTCAAGGCGTGGGGATGATGACAAGGTTCTAAGGTACTTTACAGATGATAGGTACACCGAATAATGTTTGGTCTAACCCTTCCCTTTTATGGGAGGTCATTGGTTGGACAATTTTGGGTAGAAGGGAGGGGGAACAGCCTGGTCAGGCTGGCTGGTGGAAAATAGGGACAGGCTTGCCCTCTTCTGTTCCCCCTCTGGTGTGTGGAGGTTTATTCCAAGGATTTGTGGAAAAGAAATAAGCAGCTGGAGGAAGTTTGCTGAATAGGTAAGCAAACGGAGGTAAGGATGCTGCTTATTTGGTTGGTATTTGGTAATTTGATGAATGGTTTATGAAGTGAGATGGGACACTGCTTCATAAGTAAAGTAAGCGAGTGAAGGTATGGACACTGCTTACTGGGCAGGATGAGCAGGTATGCTGTCCTGATTAACATTACAAGGAGGTTTATAAGTAAAGTAAGCAAGAAAAGGTATGGACGCTGCTTAACAGGCAGGACGAGTAGGTACGCTGTCCTGATTAACATTACAAGGAGGTTTATAAGTAAAGTAAGTGAGCAACGGTATGGATGCTGCTTACTGGGCAGGATGAGCAGGTACGCTGTCCTGATTAACATTACAAGGAGGTTTATAAGTAAAGTAAGCAAGAAAAGGTATGGACGCTGCTTACCAGGCAGGATGAGTAGGTACGCTGTTCTGATTAACATTACAAGGATGTTTATGCTGTGTTTAGAATCAACTATATTATATCCAGTTGTAAATAAAATTGGTAATCAAAGTTATGGAAGCTTAATAAAGGTCGTCAAATGTCATTCCGTGTGATGTGTTTTTTGAAGGGGACCGGGACAAGTTATGTTAACTAAGAGCTACAGGGAGCAAAGCTTGCTGCTTGGAGACACCAGGAGCTTGACACAGTGTCACGAAGACTAATATACCTTTTCTCATTTTTAGTGATTTTTTTTCAACATCACTTCAGAAAGTCTCAGTTTTACATACCTCTTTATTCCTGTGATATTATAAACAGGTACACGTTCCAGATTAAAAAAGATATTTCATACAAACTACTGAACTTCAACTTCTTCCACAAAGACAAATATTTATATGTAACTGTGTAAAAATTGTGACACAAATATGTAATATTTAACAAAACATTATGCACTTCACACAAAACACTAGCATGTGTTAGCACATAATGTTAGTACTTATGCCTTTGTTACTCAGATGTGCTGTAAAATGTTATAATAAATGTCATTAAAGAAAGCATGTAAATATTTTGTTAACCTTTTCTGCTACATGTGGTAATAAGGAATTAAGCTGGCACAATGACAGAAGTCTGAATACAATTATGAGTTATGGTCTGCTTTAGTTTTCCTTCCAGTACTGCATAAATAATGCCTGGTTAAGAGCTGTTACCGTGGCATATAAAAAAGACTAAAACAGATATGATTTGTAGGTAGTTAGTGCTTTCCTTTAATGTTTCCTGATTTAGAATCATACAGCAAGCCAACAACACTGGAAAAATAAGTACAAAAAAAGAATTATTGCTACAGTCTAACAATTTATGTCTGTTATGAATAGTAATTTTTTATTAATACCCTATGTATTCTGACAGCAGAATGTGTTCAGGTATTGCACTTTTGGGAAAAGTGTCAGCATTAGTTTGGAAATAAGAACAGAAAGTGGAATAATAACTGTAAATTGTTTGGAAAAGGAAAAGCATGACTGTTTGTGTGTGTGAGTGTGTGTGTGTGTGTGTGTGTGTGTGTGTGTGTGTGTGTGTGTGTGTGTGTGTGTGTGTGTGTATGTTTGTGTGGGTGCATATGTGCATGTGTGTGTCTGTAGTTATGTGGACTTTTAAGCATGTGTGCATGTGTGCGTATTGACAAATAAATTAAAAGTATATAGAACTGTATTCTAAATATTTAATGTCCAAAAACCTGAAGTCCGCGAATATGGCTTTCAGTTTCTCAAAGGTCGTTAGATGTATTTGGCTACTACTGCCCATATAGTGTCAGAGAATCTGGTATGAGAGAATAGTAATTAAAAAGAATTTTAGTTTAGTTTATTTATTTATTTAGTTATGTTGACTAGGTTAGTCATACTAGGCTAGAAGCCTCTTTTCAGGGGATACACAAGGTGGTATTGTTACTACTAGGGGAGAATTTGACAAGGGCATAGAGTAACTTCCTTTACTCTTTAAGATAGGTACAGTGGGATCTTTTACTTCCATCTGTGCTGCCACCAACTCCAGTAGATGGATTCTTGCTTTAGTGTCTCATCCAAAGGACATAAAAAGCAAGACGGTATTCAAATTCATGTCTACAACAGAGCACAGAGACCACCAGTTAATTTTATTAATTTATGAAAGAGGCAACTAAATACACTGGAAGAAAGAAAATATTACAACACACAGTATACTTAAACCTGGACCCCCCTCCGACAGACAGACAGACACACATACACACACACACACACACACACACACACACACACACACACACACACACACACACACACACGCACACACACACACACACACACACGAGAAAACTGATAAGAAACAAAACACATAAAAAGAAACTAGAGGAAGGAACAGAAACCAATTCAAAGTTGTGAATTTTACCTCCAAGAAAAAAAGCAAACAAAAACAACAAGACACCATCAGACATGCTATGTACTCAACTTTACTTATCTAGATGTCTAGTTGAAAAGTCTAATAAATGGCTACCGTACACAAACCTGATATTGCTACAATTTAACTGTGCCATTAAAATGCATACTCATTCTTATTATGACCTTCTGTTCATAAAGTCAACAGCCTTTAACATTATAGAAATAGTGATTAGATTCCAACCTGGCAATAAACTCAGTGTCAGCTTATGTTTTAGTCTGATAAGCAGCACCACTAATCGCATATGCATGCCACTCATCATGCTTATACAGATACAGTGTGGTTTAGCAAACCATGTAAACCAGCATGAACACATTTTTTTTAAGAGCAAGCTTGTTCTTTGAGATTGTATGGACAGCCACAGTGACTACCAGGGTGTAATTTAAAGGAATAAATAAATTTCTAACACATTATAGGAATGTGTAGTCAGCGCAAAGTACAATACAAACATGTTTTAGGCATACTGAATCAAAAGTTTTGGTTTTGATAATCAAGGGTATACAGACTGCATTATAAACACACTAGTCTGGGGAAGTGTGTGTATTGAAAAGTGCCATACACATAAATGGTAGGAATGAAGAAAGGTGTAGAGAACAAGTGAAATATGGTAATGTACAGCAGATAAGGACATGTCAGTGTATGTACACCATAAAAACAAGACAATTGTAGCATGAACAGTAATCACATATGTATATAATACACTATGTACTGCTGTTTACACCTCATGTGTGGTTATATTTATAGCATCACAAAGTTATTGTGAATTAACTGACTATCACACAAGGTCACATATGAATGGAGATGACGAGCTGTGATATAACCAACATAACATGATTACTGTAGAGGACATTTATCAAGGATGGTGTATACAACAGGGGTTATGTGCATATTGTGAAGATATGCAAAATGATTTGTTTGAATATGAATGTAATGTCAGCATAGGTCTTAACCAATTAGGGCACATAGCAACAGGCTCATAGACAACAGTAGACAGAAGCACGCATGACCATGGACAATATCATAATAATACCACCATTAATTCTGTCAATGACAGACAATACAGGATTGTGAGTTATTATATTTGTTCTGCGTGAACACACTTGTATAACTGTAATAATTTGTCATTAATCTATAGGGAGAATCAAGAACACCTTCCTCAATAATGACCACTTTTTGGATTTGTTAAGAGGGACACTGTTAAATTTATGCAAGTGGTCCTAGCTAGTTGAAAGGTTTACATGACATATATATTATTTATTTATTTCACATTTGCTAACTGGGTTGGTCCAACTGAGCCTGAGCCCATTTTCATTGGAGACCCAAGGAGAAAAGTTCCAGCACATGACAAGCATTATGAAACAAACATGATTATGCATGCCCTTGGTGACCTTCTTGAAGACATCAAACAGATTTAACAGACATGATGTAACCTTAATAAATCAAACACAGGTTTGGTACACAGTAGGGGATTGCTCATGTCCTTTTTGATAATGTCCATAATGAGTAATTGGTCTGTCAGATGAGGAGAGTTAGGATTATGCATCTATAAGTCTCTGCATGTGATGATGGTCTCCCCTTGTTCAGACAGAAGACTATTGTACATTCTTCTGCAAGAACATAGGGTATCTGGAGGCTCTGTTTAAGTAGGGATCCAACTGTGTCTGTTAGGTAAGGTTTTAAGTCATGGTATAAGCAACATGGAATGTTGTCAGGACTCACTGATTATGTGTTTTTAGCCTTAGAGAGAGTGCACAGATGAGCTGTTCTCCTGAGTAATGTTGCATGTATACTTTGGCTGATGGCCAGTGGTGACAATGAAGTGTGAGACAAATTGTTAGCTAGCAGATTATCTATTTGCTTCATATGAGAATGGCTGGTGGCATTCACAAACAGCTTTGTGGTTAGTTATGCATTCCCCTTAACATTGTACACTTATTTAAATAAATTATTTGTGATGTTTGTGACAAAAGGAGGTACTGCCAGCACAGCAAGCTGGACTTTTGTAAATAATTATGTCAGTTGTGAATATCAAACTAATTTTTAAAAGATACACGGGTTACAAATGTATTAGAATGGTATATGATGTGTATATCAAATGTGTATAGATGTTTGTGTTGAAAAGATATCTGTAAAGTGCTTGTGTCTGAAATGTATCCACAGTGTGCTCTACTGGAGAGAACAGAAATGTACATGCACTATTGTAACTGTTTAAATGTATATATTGTAACAGTAGAAACTGGAATACAGGAGGTTAACCTAAGTCTAGCAAACTTTAGACAAATATCTGAAATTAAATCACTTTATAGGCTAGGCCATAAAGATGTTGTTTCACAGGTTTCAATAAAGCCAGAGATGCAAAGCCTGTACTAGGAAGCTTTCTGTATTGTCTTTGGGGTGAACTAATTGCTACTCTGGAATATATACTTCTTAGAGGTACAGGCAGGCACAGGAGGACTATGGCTGACCAAGTTTGCAGACGACTGCAAACTGGGGGCCATAATTGACTCACCGGCTGATACAGACATCCTCCAGAAGGGTCTCACTGAGATGGATACCTGGTGTCAAAATCATGGCCTGAAGCTAAATGCCAAAAAGTGCATAGCAATCCCCTTTGGAAAAAACAAAGTACCTGCGAACTACCACATACGTGGTAGTCCCCTAAAAACAGAAAATGTAACAAGGGATCTGAAGCAAGTAGATAGTAATCTCTCCTTTGATAATCATATTACCAAGATGATTAGAAAATCCTTCTATGCAGCCTACCTAATCACAAAAGGGTTCACATCTAGAACAAAAGAGGTTATTGTGCTCCTCTACTCATCATTCATCAGATCCATTACAGTACAATTCCCCATTTGGGATGTACCTTACAGGACACCTGCAACAGCTGGAAAGACCACAGAAGTACCTCACCAAGAGGATTACTGGCTTCAAACAGATGCCCTATCTTGCCCGACTGAAGAAACCCCAGCTGTACTCAGTTGCATACCACTTACTCAGAGGTGATCTCTGCCTGACATACAAGGCCATGTCCAACCCAGAATTGATGGACATGCTCCACCTAAAAAAAAAACAAATCCCTGAGAACCACATGCTATAGGGATCTAAACCTCACCACAATGATAAACAGGGTGTGCTGGAGAGATAGATTCCTATCCCAGAGACTCCCCATGCTTTGGAAAAGGATTCCTATCTACAATAGGCAGAGCCCCTTACTAACACTCTTCAAGAGAAACCTTGACGAGTGGATGGGAAACAGAAAATTTACCCTGGGGATCACTGCAGTGGCTCTACTCGACAGACGCATAGGGAACTAATCTAAGGGGGGCAGCGAAAGCCAACACATTCTGGCTAGGCTTATAGATGCCCTCGAGCAGATAGCCTAGTACTTACCTATGAACCTATGAACCTATGAAGGAATGCAATTGTTTTATGACTTCCAGCACCTGACAAACATCTGAGCAAAAGCCCTTGTCTGTGTATTTTTGCAGGTAGATGCTAGATACTGCCAGCTGCCAGCAATGGGGGTTTTGCTTGGGAACTAGAAGTAAGATGACCAGAAATTATGTCATTCTGCAAGCTATTTCAGCAGTAGTATTTTAGATATTATTTTGAGGAGTCTCTTGGAGTGAGACAGAGCATTCTATATTCTGTCTTGGACCTGACAACAAGAATGTCCATTCACCACATTGTCCTCTACGCTCTATTAGTAAATTACTAAGGAGTAGTATAATTCTCTTAGGTTCAGTCAGGAATATAGTGAAGTTTAGTTTTGATATTTCCTTTATTTGTCTGAGCTTGTCTTGCAATGTTGTTTTAAATATCCCCTGTGGTACTGAAATCTGATGTCAGTGTGAATATATATTTAGTATTCTCTTTTCTTTCATTTATTATTAAATATATTTAAACCTTTCATTGCGGCTGATGTTTATAGAGATATTTAAGTTTTGAGAGAAATTGCATATTTATTTGGTGACACTGTGTGGACCACTCCTAGCAGCCTTGCTCTTGGTCAAACTACCATTTGTATTAATATTAATATTACACAGTAAGTTTAGACACCCTTTGTTAAGGGCCTTAAAGTAGCTGTCAAGGGGTTTGGGTGGCCATGGTAACAACCTCACAGTCTGGGCAAAAGGGGGCATAGATAGTAAAACTGTGCATGTGTGTGTGTGTGTGTGTGTGTGTGTGTGTGTGTGTGTGTGTGTGTGTGTGTGTGTGTGTGTGCAAATCAAAATCTCAAAGAGTGTGTTTGTCAGCTATTTGGGAAGGGACATGAAGCACTGGTTGGACAGAGAGACTGTTGGAGGACTTGGCTTGGAACCCTGGCTAAGGACTCAGATCTATAGCTTTGCCAGTAGAGTCTTACTGGGGATCTTGAGAATGGTAAGGCAACCAAACTTGGACTGACTGTAGTCTTTCTGTGCTCTTAAGGGGAAATTGCACATAATGCAGAAAATTGGATCTAGAAATACTGTGTGTACCTGTTATTCTCCCAGTAAATGTCCCTCACATGTGCCAGTGGTGAGGATTGAGGCTCCTTGATTACTGGCCCAGAGGTGGGATATCCATGCCACATATTGGTTGACAGTGATGGGTCATCACAATGACACCTCCAGATTTAACCTTGGTTATGCATCACATGATACACAGTGGTACAGTTCACATAGTCATACAACTGTACCAATGTAATATTGTTACATCAATTGCACAACATATGCCTCTACGTTTTTCAGTGGAAAGCTGTGTTTGAGCAGCTGATACCATATAAGGACACATGAATGAGTTGGTTGTGGCTCATGCAGAACATTTGGTGAGACAACATGCTAAGACACACAATGGTGCTGGTGACCACCTCAATACTCTTTGGGAATAGCAACACAATTACACATACAATATATTCCACAAGGTTGCAATTGAATCAAAACATGTGATATATTTGTGTATGTCACAGCATTACAACATGTGTATGAAACAAGATTTATGTACCTGGGTCTATATTACGTTATCGAATACTCATATTTTCGAAAACTTCTAAACATCGAAAATGTCAAACGTCCAACTTTTCAATGGTGATCTCTGCATAGTGCAGAAATGGAAGTTTTCCATTGTCTACACTGTATGACGATATCAGAGTTGGTATATTTAAGTAGCGAGGGTGTGGCGGTCACAGGGTGGCTTGCCCCCTGCTTACAGTGGTTAAATGGTTTGTTTGGGTGGGTTTTTGTATTTTTTTGTTGTTCAACGTTTGACATTTTCGACATTTAGGGGTCGACTATTACTTTTTTGAATACATGAGTATTCGATCACATAATATAGACCCATGTGCCCATACATGTTAATAGCTAGGCCTGCTTGTATTCTCCTGTAAAGGCTCAGTCTTTGATATTTCTGTAGGCCTCCAACTACTCGCTACATTTGGAAATGAAATTTAGAGTCAATACTGGCCAATGCCTTGTATTATTTTGTATTTAAACTTTTGAGAAACAGAGTTAACATTGACCATTGACCATTGTTATCAGCAAATTGTATCAACCTCATTTCAATTTCTCTGCTTGTATAAATGATTTTTTTTGTTAACTTAAGTTCGTTTGCACTATTGATGTAGTAGTTACTAACCTTGCCTTCACCTTTCACCTATCTAATTTATCTCCTCCTCTCCCCCTCCTCTCTTAATTTTCACAATCCTGCTGTTATTCTGACCTTTGTATTCCCCTCTGAGGTTTCTTCCCAACTATTCAGTGTCATTGCTCTGGTAATACAAATACAACATCTGCCTATTCTAGCTGTAATTAAAACTCTGTTTTGTTTTTCTTTTTCCCTCAGTTTCCCTACATATGGACTGTGCACTCTCACTCCCACATTGGGCTTGCCTGAATCCCAATACTCAGGACCTGCCTGAATTTCAACACTCAGGAAATACATGAACACGTGGAGTGTGCCATCTCCCATCTGCAAAATACATTGTAAGTTTTTCTACCAAAACACCCTACTATATGACAAATATTGTGTTTTGACTATATTGCTAGAGTTAAAACTTCAGGCGACTAAACTATGTCTCCATGGCCCACTGTGTAACATCCTAGAAGCAGTATTCCACTCACACACCCAGTCTCCCCATATTCACCCCTTTGCTACCTACTCTATCCCACTGGATATCCACTTATTTTACTCTACTTGCCACCTTCTTTTGTTTCTAGCCTTTTTGTCTACTCAGCCTGGTCTTCCTTCCATGGTAATATCCCCAGGATATTATTGCACTATCCTTTTGAGCCTGCCTCAGATTTACACTTTTGCAGCTTGGAAGTGTAACTTGAGCAACTGTTATTTCACCACTTTTATGCCTTTGGTTCTGATCTCCACCTGAACTCACTCTTATTACCCAAGCTCTTCGACTGATAGGTTTTCTTTATCCAGAGCAGTTGCTTCCCACACCTCAACCAGTCCGTTCACCCTCACTACACTCGGGCTCACTATGCTCCCCTACCCTACCCCAAGTCCTACTCACTCCCTCTTTCATTAGATTTATACTCTCACCCCCCTAACTACACCCCCTCCCAAACCCTCAATTTCCCCTAACACTTGCCAATCACCAACTATTTCCTTCCCACTCCCGCCTCTCAATTTCCCCTAACACTCTCCAATAACCAACTAATTCCTTCCCACTACTACCTACCAATCACATTTCTTTCTATTACTCTTTACTCCCTCAGCCCATTTGTGTCATAAACATCCAGTTCTATAACCTCTTAACAAATCCCTAACATGCCCATAATGTCTATTCTCAAACCAGTTAATACAAATATCATCCTCTTCTGTATTTTAAACACTCTCTTTCTGGCTACCATAGCAACCTCTCATGTAGGAACTCTCCCCCCCAGACTCTTCTTACCCACTTGTACCTCTCCCCTAACCAACCACTCTCACACTCACTCCTTCCCTATAGCACCATCTCTCTTTATATTTACTACTTCCTCATTACTTAAACTTAAGCTTTTTCCTCTCCCTACCTCAACTCTTATAACCACACCTTGCAGCTCTTTGTCATGCCCGTGCCCTGGCCCAGCAATCAAGGAGCCTCAATCCTCACCACTAACACTGGAGAGGGTGTCTCATATATGTGAAAAGGATAACAAATGCACACAGTAAAGTGCAATTTCCCTTAAGAGCACACAGAGATCACAGTCAGCCCGGGGCTGGTTGCTCCCTTGCTCTCCAGGTCGCCAGTAAGACTCTCCACTGGCACAGCTATAGGGTCCAGATCTCAGCCTAGTGGGCAAGCTAAAACCTCTAGCACCCTCTCTGTCCAACCAGTGCTTCGTGTCCCTGCCAAAGTAGCTGACACACACACACACACACACACACACACACACACACACACACACACACATGCACTTTGAGATAAGAGTTTATACAACCACACAGACACTCCTGGGGAAGGCTGGCACAAGTTCTCCAGCTGTGCCCCTTTCTCCCAGACTATATGGTAGTTCCACTTGCCACCACCCACTAATACTTATCAGCTACTCAAAGGCCCTTAAACGGGTGTCCAATTATTATTGTGCAATATTATTATCCAATTGGTAAGTGTAACTAAACAGTCAAAGCTTATTTGGAGTGACTTGGACAGTAAACTCTATAAATATGCAATGTACTCTAGAGCTTAAATTATCCCTACACAAACTAGCCACAGTTACAAGGTTTTTAAATATTTAATAATAAATAATAAAAACACAAGATGCTTCTTACTACACAGTGCTAGTAAAAAACTTCAGATATCACAGAGAAATACCTAAAATAAATCAGTAGTACAGTTCTGGCATCACAGAAAAACACTTAGTCTAATCTTTCTAGTTCCTAGCTATTTCTAAAAGAAAACACACATCTAAGATAACTTACATAAGACAACAGGCAGTGCTGTGAGTTAGATGGTCAAGACAAAAATGCTTAATACTTTCTGATTCTCTCTGTTTAAATTGATATTTTCAGTCCTGATTCCCATTATATCATTTCACACTTTCCTGGTTTTCCCAGGCTAACAGATACTACATTCATGTTATCTTGCACCTGCAGGAAACTACAGTCATAAAAGACATTCCACATGTAAACTCCGGTAATTATTCCTTAAGTTAAAACATTAGGCAGGATGATTCATTTCAGACTCATCAACTCCAAATTCTAACTTCAAAGGGACACACATGAAATGATTTAAACTTCAAAGGACAGATAAATGCTTGATTTAGTTTTCTTTAGAGCAGAGGGCAATGTTGCTACATTGTTTTAGGTTCAACATTTCACAGCATATTCTTTCATTTAAGAAAATAAGTGTGTATTTCAACATTCATATTTACAAATGATAGAATTATCTATAAAATTCTATCTGGCTAGGCTGGCAGCTTTCAACCTTCTCTACCAGTCTTCACACCCTTCATCTATTATAACTAAATCACCATCCCAAGTATAACCTCTTCAATTACCTCAGAAAATTAATAGTTAATGTCCTACTGTCAGCAGATATACACCCAAACCCAGGACCCAACCACTGCTCTTCTCGTCCAGCCTACCCCTCAGAACTACACAACTCCATACCTAATATACACCATATTCCCAGATCCACTTCCACTAAGAACCTAATTATACTTTCTATGAACATTCAAAGTATCATGAATAAAATCTCCTCTTTCCATGCCTGGGTATCGTCACATACCCCTGATATCCTTTTCCTTTCTGAAACCTGGCTGAAGCCCCATATAGCAGATAATGAAATACATCCACCTGGTTACAATATCCTAAGGTATGATCGCATCAAAAAGATAAGAGATAAGAGAAAAGAAAAAGAAAGTTAGAGGTGTGGCTATCCTATATTCTAACCAGCTCACCTTTCACTCTCTCACAAGCACTTTTCTACCCTACTGAAATCCTCATAGCACTGTCATTTAAAGACTCACAAAAGGTTTGCCATTGCTGCTATCTATATTCCCCCTGGGAATAACATCCTATCTTAGAACACATTCTCTCCTGGATCTCCCTTAACATCACCTATGAGACTGTTGTCTTGGGAGATGTAAACATTGATTGGAATGTCTTAACCACTGAAAGCTCAAACTCCTCCATAAATCTCTTTGGCTTCCCCCAGCTGATCTCTAATCCAGCCCATCTAAATAAGCCCAATAACCATAGCTCCACCCTTGACTGGATCTTCACCTCTAAATCCCAATCTGTACCATAACCCCTCTACTCTACTAGACATTTAGTGATCACCATCCCACCTACATACTTAGACACTCACATCAACTTCATAAACCCCAACAATACAAAGACTGCCGTAAACTCCTTAACTTTAAACTGATACCTTCAACACCCTGCTCTCTTCAATTGACTAGTCCTTCCTCCACAATCATCCCCTGGAGAATGCAGTTCTTGCCTTTAACAACATTTTCTTAGATGCACTCAACTCCCTAGCCCCTACCAGAAAACTAAGGATTAAAACCTCATTATGACCTCATGGCTCACACAAGATACCAAAACCCTAATGAATAACAGAGATACTGCCTGGAAAAAATGGATCAAATCCAAATCCATTTCTGATCTTCACACATAAAGACAGCTCAGCAATTTAACCAAAAAAGGTCATCCTTGACAGACAATTTTTTTTCCATAAACCAATTAATAATCCTCACTCTAACCCTCAAAAATTCTGGAAATCTGTCAATAAGCTGTTATACCCTGGGAGCTCATCATCCCCTAATCCCAGCCTAAACAGCTCCTCCACCGAGATTGCTATACTTTTAAATTCCCACTTCATTAACTCCATCCATAACCTCACCAAAAACTAAAAACATGCTCTCAGTCAGTTGACAACTTACCTCCTCATTTCCTAAAACTAGCTGCTAACTCTGTTGCTTTCCCTATCTCCATATTAATCAACAGCTCTATCAAGGAATGCTCTATACTTGATATCTGGAAAAAAATCTATGTTATCCCATTACATAAAGGCGGTAATGCCACTGACCCCTCTAACATCAGACCCATTTCTGTCTTATCTCCCTTGCCTACAATTCTTGAAAAATGTATCCACAAACAGCTTCTTAATCATATTCTCCAAGAAAATCTCCTGAACCCCACACAACATGGCTTTTGGCCAAAGCACAGTACTGCTACTGCCCTGACATCCTTCATTAGTACTATCGCTAAATCATGTGACAACAATAAATGTATTTCCTGCCTGTTTCTGGATCTATCCAAAGCTTTTGATACTGTTTCTCATAGACTTCTACTATCCAAATTTGCCTCTCTTAACCTCTCAAGCTCTATTATATTATGGCTCTCCAGCTACCTCTCAAATAGATTTCAGACAATCAAAATACTCTCCCTTTCTTCCAGTACAAATGGGGGGGTCTCCCAAGGCTCCATCCTTGGTTCACTACTTTTCAGCATCTTTATAGGTTCATAGGTTCATAGATAGGTACTAGGCTATCTGCTCAAAGGCATTTATAAACCTAGCCAGAATATGTTGGCTTTCGCCACCCTCTTAGATTAGTTCCCTGTGCTTCTGTCCAGCAGAACCACTGAAGTGATCCCCGGGGTAAACTTTCTGTTTCCCATCCACTCATCAAGGTTTCTCTTGAAGAGTGTTAGTGAGGAGCTCTGTCTAATGTAGACTGGAATCTTGTTCAAAAGCATGGGAAGTCTCTGGGACAGGAATCTATCCCTCCAGCACATCCTATTTATTGTTGTGGTGAGGTTTAGATCCCCAGAGCATGTGGCTCGAGGGGATAAGGTTTTCTTTAGGTGGAGCATGTCCATCAATACTGGGTTGGACATGGCCTTGTATGTCAGGCAGAGATCACCTCTGAGTAGGCGGTATGCAACCAATTACAGTTGGAGTTTATTCAGTCAAGCTGCATAGGGCATCTGTTTGAGGCCAGTGATCCTCTTGGTGAGGCACATCTGTGGTCTTTCCAGCTGTTGCAGGTGTCTTGTAAGGTACATCCCAAATGGGGCATTGTACTCCACGATGGGTCTGATGAGTAGAGGGGCACAATGGCCTCTTTTGATCTGGATGCAAACCTTTTTGTGATTAGGTGGGCCACATAGAAGAATTTTCTAACCACTTTGGGAGTGTGATTATCAAAGGAGAGATTACTGTCTACTTGGTCCCCAGATCCCTTATTACGTTTTCTGTATTTAGGGGGTTACAACCTATGTGGTAGTTTGTGTGTACTTTGTTTTTTGCCAAAGGGGATGACTATGCACTTTTTGGCATTTAGCTTGAGGCCATGATTTTGATACCAGGTATCCGTCTCAGTGAGATCCTTTTGGAGGATGTCTGTGTCAGCCGTCAGTTATAGCCGCTAGTTTGCAGTCATCTTCAAACTTGGTTAGCCATAGTCCTCCTGTGCTTGCCTGTACTTCTGAGAAGTATATGCAGAATAGGAGGGGTCCTAGGACTGAGCCCTGGGAAACTCCACTTGTAACCGCTTTAGATTCAGACCTAGCTCCCACAACTCTCACCATGTGGGTTCTGTCCGTGAACCAACTGGCAACCCATCTTGTGCTATAGGGGTTTATGTTCAGGCTGGTGAGCTTGTCTATAATACCAGAATGGGGAATGGTGTCAAAGGCCTTTGCGTGGTCTAGGTATGCTGTGTGTGCCACCTTTCCCTTGTCTATAGCCTTGGTAACTGTCTCAAAGAAGTCCACCAGGTTTAGGAGGTATGATCTGCCCTTAACAAAGGGCAATTATTAATGACTTCCACTCTTCCTGTCCACTCTATAGCCTTATACAATATACTCATGACTCTGCAATTATCTCCTGCTCCAAAAGCATCACACACCTTCATACCCTCACCCAAGAATCCCTCCACTCCAGTGAAAGATTGCTTACTTTACAACAACTTCTACTAAATCCTAAGAAAACTAAACTCTTTGTTCTCCCTACCTCCCTACATGATCATAAATCTTCCTTTTCTGTCTCCTCCCTGAATAATACCACCATCTCATGTGAACCCCACACCAACCTCTTAGGTGTTATAATAGATGACCATTTCAAATTCAACTTACACACTCAGCAGTGTATTAAAAAGACCCATCAAAAACTAGGCCTGCTTTATAAACATAATAAATGCCTTACAAATGCCTCCAGACTCTCCCTTGCACAAGCCTTTCTACTCCCCACTCTCCTCTATGCTGTCCCTATTATCACACACTTCCAATCAAATGTTCTTGCTAAACTTGAATTTATATGTAACAAAATAGCTTGATTTGCCTCCATCCTATCATACCACACCCACCATTGCATCACACTAAGAAAATTGCAGTGGCTGGAATTCCATCACCAAATCCTAATACCACAACTTCTCTTGGCTCATGCATTCATTTTTGCATCAACCTTCTTCTTGTCCTTCTCTCTCCACTATCATCCAGCCCTATACTCTCAAACACTCCCTCTGCAGTTCTCAACAGAACCTTGTGCAAGTATACAAGCCCAATAAAAATATTGGAAAAGTACTTTACAGCTATTCCATTGCAAATGCCTGGAATAAACTACCAGAGAATGTCAGATGTACCACTGAACCTTCGAAATAGCAATTAAAGACTATTTCCACAAATCATGGATATGCCTCTGCCAGGACCCAACATAAGCTACCTTCAAATACACTGACTGCCGATTACAGGCCCCTCTCCTGCTCTCGGTTCTTTTTAACTTCTACTCAACATACTATTTTTCTACTTCTATTTTACATCTTAGTAGCATCAACCACATATATCTTGGTATTTTTTCACCTCTAATATTCCTTACTAGTGCTATTTTCTATATAGCTCTTTTTCTTACTGCAATATCACTTCCTAAGTCTACTTATAACTGATCATTCTTTGTTATTATCAAACATTTATCTAGGTTAGTCCTTGAAGTTAAATCTCCATCTTACTAGTACTACTCATTTTATACAGAATGTGTTTCTCAAAAAAAATAAATAAATAAACAAATTATGTATAGTTATTCATTGTTTAATTCATATTTTTTATTTCATTTTTTTTTACTTGACTTGTAACAAATGTCTTTGCTAATGAACGTCTATGCACTGTAATACTGGAGCTGTTCTCCTTGGGTCTCTGCTGAAAAAGGGCTTTTGCCCAGTCAGACCAACCCAGTTAACAAATGTCAAATAAATAAATAAATAAAAATAAATAATCAGTATGAATTTATACTAATATATGTCACAGAACATTTAATAATGGTAGACAGACACTTGCACACGTGTCATACTGCAAGTGTCACTGCAATGGGTGAATAAGAACTGCCTAGAATGTTGATCTTTTTATCTACAAAAACACATGCCTTCCTAAGCCAGCAATATACATAGTATCTTCCCATGTCAACAGTTCTCAAGAGGTATATTACTACAGCTGTTATGGAAGGAACATGTAATGAAATGGCAGCAGCATCCATCGATGCATTGCCTTGCATCACAGTTTGTAATACCCTCATGTAGGCCTATAGTACATCCACACCTCAACATAGCACATGTTGATGACAGCAACTTTGACATGTGAAATGTTCATTGGATCATAGGGCATTAATAAGCAAATGGCCAACATCATATAAAATCTTAGACATTATTATAGCACTTAAACCAAACTCCATATATCTAAATGTTGGAAGATAGCAAGACTATGTGCATTTGCTTGTATTTGTTTCATTGCATTACTTAATGGCTCTCTCCATATGTGACATGTGCACAAACCCATGACAAAATTGGCAATCACACATCCAGTGGGCTGGAGATGGCTTGCAGAGGCTCATGGAAGGACTCGCCGTCATGATGTGTGTATGCATCTTTGACATGAGGACATCCTCCACTCCTCTGCAGAAAGGATGTCATGTGGCCAGAGGGAAGAAGGGGGGTCTATATCACATTGTTGAAAACCCAAACCGTTGAATCACTATTCAGTGAACACACTTTGTCAAACCTCACTCCATCGAATGGCCATTTAACCAAAGCTTTTCACAGGGAAAAACAACACTTGTCCATCATCGGGAATTTGCCCTTTTCTCCACTGTAGTATAGTATCAGAGCTGGTATATTTAGATAGGGGGGTGTGGGGGTGTAGCCTCCTCCACTTGGGTGGGTTTTAAATTTTTAGAATTATGTGAAGGTCACTAGGGTGGCCAAGTGTTGTTTTCCCCTGTGAAAAAACATTGATTAAACAGGCATTCGATAGAGTGAGGTCTCAACAAAGTGTGTTTATTGAATAGTGATTCGATGATTTGGGTTTTCGATGATGTGATATAGACCCGGCCAGAGGGGAAAAGGGAATGTTGGATGCATCGGGCTATATTAAATGTTTTCCTATGTGGTAATGAAAGGAAAAGTGATTCACAGATCATACAATGATCGTAATGTACCACCAACCACATACACAGCAGTAGACTGTGTCTGATATGAACATTACATCAGTGTAGGTATACAAGCTGAATTCCACACAATGTAATAGTAGCACCATCGCATATATTTTACTTCATCAGTGTCATGTTGCACTTGATGGAGTATGATAACATCATTGTATGCTGAGAAGAGCATGTTGGGAGAAGTGTCTGACAAGGATGTGGAGTCACATTTCAGTGTAAAATTGTCTCAGAAATATTATTTGAATGAGTACACACTCAAGTTACCACCTGTCAGATTAGAACTCCTAAATATCTAGTTACAGAATCTGGAGAGCACAGTACTTAACATTACTGCCACAGCTCAATTTTGACTTGAATAATGTCATAGTGCACTTTATACAGGATGACATCATCAATATGTGTTACAAGAATATATTCAGAGGAGTGCATGACATAGTTGTGGATTCACATGCTGTTCTAAAATTGTCAACATACTGATTTTTGAATGAACATACACCCACTAGTTGACCATAGTGAGCCTTGAACCCCTAAGTAACTATCTACAAACTACAGTAATCAACTCAAGCACCATAGCACAAGTCTGGCTTTTGTAGTGTTAGACAACACTTTATAACTGATGACATCAGCAGTGTCTAGTGGGAAGAATATGGTAGTAAGAGTGTCTCACATGTAGTTCTAAAATGGACTCTTGAATGACAACTAACTGTACACCAACATACACTCAAAAGTTGACAGCAGTGAGACTAGAACCCCTCCCTATCTAAAGAACACAATTCTTAATGAAAGCACTACAGCACAAGTGTGGCTTTTAGAGTGTCAGACAACACATTATAGCTAATGATGTCAGCAGTGTATATTTTTGTGAAGATGTTGAGAGATCTATATGAATTGGCTGGGTAGGCATTTACAACTGTCAAAATATTTATAGTCGGTGGAACTTGATTGTTGACAGTAGGATAGAGACATATGCTCATAAGACTTCACACACACACACACACACACACACACACACACACACACACACACACACACACACACACACACCAGTTGACTGCAGTGAGACTAGAATCCCCATACCTCTCAGTGCAAGAAATCTGGACAAAGCCAAATAGAATGGGGGAACAAAGGCCCCCAAATAGGGACAGATTTTAAATACTGAACTTATAAACCTTGAAAGTTGCTAAAATAACAGGTTTTGTGTTGATATGTATTTTCTGAAGGATATGTCATCTGATACTCAAATACCTGTCATTATTTACTGACTTCAATCCTCAATGATTTGCCAGAAAACCACACATTTTATGTGGAACAGACAAAAAGTATGAGGAGCAGATGAAAAATATGATGCAAAAAATCTGGACATGCTTACAAAATCTGGACATTTGAAAAATATGCCCCTATTTAACTAGTTACACAAACTAGAGAACTCAGTACTTAACATAAGCATCACATCACAAGTCTGACTTTTACACTGTTGTTGGACAATTTGTAGTGGGTTACATTATCAATGGATGTTTGAGAGAAAATGTTGGAAGGCCTGTATGAAATGGATGTGTAGGCATGTGTGACTGTCAAAATATTTTTCCTCATAAGACTGGATTGATGACAGCAGGATACAGATGTATGCTCTTCTGACCACACACACACACACACACACACACACACACACACCAGTTGACTGCAATGAGATTATAACCCCTACATAATTATGTTCACCAGCTAAATAACTCAGTACTGAGCACAAGTGCCACAGCACAGGTGTGACTTTTACACTGCTGCTGGACAATTTATAGTGGATATCATCAATGGATGTTTGAGAGAAGACGTTGGGAGGTCTGTATGAAATGGATGTGTATGCATGTATGACTGCCAAAATATTACTTCTGCATGAGACTGGATTGAAGATAGTATGCACACACACCTGCACATACACAGAGCCACACACATAATGTGGCTGATGTGGTAAGTTAACCCATATGTAAGTATATTATTCCCATCCACATAATATACTTGTTAATGATTGCACCATCCCTGAAGTATGTATTTGCCTTGTCGTACTGGTCTTTATAGATGATGCCATCATCATTATATGATGAAAACTGATAAAACACACTAGGTACCAAAAGTCAGAAAACAAAAAACAGGGACCACCAGTAACTATGACAAAGACTCAGTTTATTTGAAAAAATAAGCTCTTTCATCCAAGGGTAGTCAGGACTTCTTCAGAATGTTTCATTATATGATGTGGGTAGCATATCCTGTTATATGAGTGGTTTGCAAAGTGTAGATTTTGTATTTTCTTTTGTGTTTCCAATGTGCAAGTATACTTTAAGAGACAGCTTCATAAACTTGATGAAAAAAGCTGTCAGGAATGCATGTAACAGAACTGAGACATACACAGCTGTTTCTTGGTATGCTGTCTACATTACACTCTTATTGTCACACACACACACACACACACACACACACACACACACACACACACACACACACACACACACACACACACTTTGTGATTGTGATCAGCATGGATGCAACTAAATATGTATGTGTGTTCATATTTGTGATGAATTGATATCCACATTAATACATGTATAGACAATCTGAATGTCTACTGTTAGTATAAAGCTTTATATAATGTAACAATGCAGTTTTGCTATTTGGTTCTGTAGTGTAGTTGACATTTGGGAATTAGCACTGACATCCTTTTTCAAGTGCACGGGTGCAGGACACACATAGGTTCATAGGTTCATAGGTTGATACTAGGCTATTGGACCTAGGGCCTATACAAGCCTAGCCATAACAATTCCCTGGATATTTATTCCGAGAATATTTACTTCCCTGAGTTTGAGTAAATATGTGTTCATTTAGTAACATGTGCCTTCCTGTTGGTTGTGATTTTACATGGGTTATTATGGGACGTAGAGCAGGTAGCCAGTAAATATACTAATTCCTGTGAATCAGCTCCTTTCGTAGCACACCTATGAGCAACTAGTTTATGCAATCAATGGCAGTCTTTGCACATGTGAAATACACATTTAATGGCTACTACTTGAATTTGAGTAGTACTTATCAGACTGTGGTAGAAACAGCTGGCAGATACTATGGTATTCATAATGTAATTAATATCACAAATGTTTTGTCATAAATATTATGAAATTAAGGACTATTAGTTCTGCTTTCCCCATTTGGAAGGAGTTAAGTGACAAGCAAAAGTAAGTCTCTGCTTCACTGAAAAAAATATAATAGTTGTCTTGGTTTGCCTTCCTTCGCACAAATATGCTAAGCAGGGAGGCATGGCAGTCAACACTGACAGTTATGAATGTACTAAAAAACCTGCTGCATATCTGTCTCTATGGCAGTAGGTGTAACAGCAATGAGCTCTTATTTTGAGCACAGATGATGCAGGGTTCAAATCTAGCTCAATCTAATTTTTTACATACGCATTCAAGACAGCATTAAATAATTACATTTGATAATTTTAGCAAATGTGAGAGGCAATGACTACAGTGAAGTACTATATAAAAATGATGGCTGCTAAACTGATTTATGTCAACAGTACACATATTGATTTGCATATGTATACATTCATTAGTCTAAATAAATATTACAGAAACTATTTAAAATGAGTGCCTTTATTCTGCTTTAACTATGTGTTTCCTTAGTGCAGTGGGATTAAGCAGCATTGCATGGAGTTAACTGCACCATGCCAAAGGGCGTGAAGAGCCATTCACAATTGCTTGGCATTGGTGTGGAATGCCAAACTCCACACAAATGCAGTGCACAAGAAGTGAAGGGCTTCATTAGGGATTTATTATTTATGTGTGTGGTATGTGATTCTATTTTTTGACTAGATTAAAGATGTGAAAATATGGTAGTTAGGAAAGTGGTGAAATGGGGGGAAACAGAGTGAAGAATAAATGGGAAGCAATATAGGACTGTGCAGGTGGGAAATAGGAAAGAACCATAGCTATTCACTTCTTCAACAGAGTAAAATTAGCATGAATAGAATAGTGGATGAATTTGGACTGTCACCCCAACAAAGATGGGTAACAACATGACAATCATGTTGTATAGCCAATTGGACCGAATCAAGTGTGTCGACAAGACACATGTGCAAAGTGGAGAGCTATGTACGGTGTGACACCCATGCACTGGCCCAGCAATCAAGGATCCTCAATCCTCACTACTAACACCAGTGAGGGGTGTCCATATAGGGAAAGAATAATAAATACACACACACAGTAAAGTACAATTTCCCTTAAGATCACACAGAGATCACAGTCAGTCTAGGGCTGGTTTCTCATTTTCTCTCCAGGTCACCAATAAGACTCCCCACTGGCACAGCTATAGGGGCCAGATCTCAGCCTAGTGGGCAAGGTAAAATCTCCAGCACCCTTTCTGTCTAATCAGTGTTTCATACCCTGCCCAAGTAGCAGACACACACACACACACACTTTGGGATAAGAGTTATATACAACCGCAAAGGCACTCCTGGGGAAGGCTGGCACAAGTTCTCCAGCTATGCCCCTTTTCTGCCAGTCTAAAAGGTAGTATCAGGTGCCATCAGCCACTATCAGCTACTCAAAGGCCCATTTGAAAGGGTGTCCAATTATTACTGTGCAATATTATTATCCAAATGGTAAGTGTGACTGAACAGTCAAGGCTTATTAGAGTGACTTGGTACATTATCACTATATACATGCAATGTACTCTTGAGCTTAATTTAACTTTACATAGAACAGCCACAGTTGAAAGGTTTAAAAATATCTAATAATAAATAATAAAAACACAACACAACTTCTTACTACGCAGTGCTTGTCAAGAGTTCAGAGATCACAGAGAAATACTTAAAATAATACTGTAGAAAAGTTCTGACATCACAGAAAAACATACTAGTTTAATCTTCCTATTTCCTAGCTATATCTAAAAGAAAACACAGTTCTAAATAACTTACATATAGAGAAAAGCAGTGGTGGTAATGTTGGATGTTCTCAAGACAAAATGCGCAGAGCTCTCTGATTCTCTCTCTTTAAATTGATAACACAGAACTGCTTCACATGACATCATTCTTCACACTTCTCTGGTCTTCCCAGGATAACAGAAACTACATTTACATTCTTTTCACCTGGTCAGAAACCAGAGCAATAAAGGACATTTATACATGCAAATTCTAGCCATTGACTCTGGTCTTAAAACAATAGGCAGGATGCCTCCCTCTAGACATATTGGCTCCGAATTTTGATATACAACAATTGACTTGTCAGCTTTGTTACAGCAGAGTGCACTGTTGTTACATTTTTGCAGTTCAATATTCAATGTAGTCTTTTCACATTTAAGAGAACAAGCCTGTGGCTTACATTAATATTTACAAATGACAGAATTATCTACAAAATTCTATCTGGCTAGGATGGCAGCCTTCACCTATCTTCACATACAGGATGATATATTTCTTGTGGGACAGGTGCCTATTTCTTTATTTAATTTCAGTAAGAGAGGAATGTTGGGTAAGGGAAGTAGCTATGTGAGGGTCAGGTAAGTCAGGCAGGTGAAGAAACAATTGCAGACAAAAAGGACAAACAAGCCAAAAACAGGGGTGGTGAGAGACACAATAGGTAGGGGGATAGCATGATTGGGGATAGGGAGGGAGGGGACATCAGATGCCCATGTCTGTTAAGCATGGGGACAGTGAGAATCTAGTCCTCATCCTCAGAACTGTCATCACTGTCCACTTCCTCAGCTTTTTGTTGGAGTGCTTGACTTCTTTCCCAGCATTCCAGCCAGCATCTTCTCCATCCTGTTGAGGGGTGCACCAGTGGTACTTTTCACAACTTCATACATCTCCTGGCAGGTGACAAAACCATCACCTTCACTAATATTCCCAGCAAGTAGTAGTACAGCAGCTACCAGGTTAGTGCCTCCTGATGTTGGTGATCCAGGTAGTGCAGGGGCTGCAGAGGCAGCACTGCCAGGTTGGGTCTCAGATGCACTGTGCATTAGTACAGCAGCCGTTAGAGGGATGGCAGGCTGGGCCACACTGGCCAATTGTCAGAAATGGATGACATCAGAACATTGGGACCACAAATATAAAAATAAAAAGGACAGCAATAAGGGGTAGTGGGTAAGAGTAAAAAAAAAAAGAAAAAGAAAAAGATAAATAGAAAATCATATGTCACATACAATAAATTACCAGAATATAAATATAGGTTTACATTAATTATACTTCTTAAAAACTGCAGACTAGAACTGATAATTGTTCCAAGTAATTCTTGCAATATGCGTATATTGCACATATGCCATTTTAAAATAATACAGATTAAGTTAACAACATGATAATTATACCAATTTTGTTGTAATTAATATTTAATATTTTTTATTATTGTAGTACATATTTGTTACTTGTGGGATATGAATACAGTATTACAATTAACTCCTACAATTCCTTTGAGCTGCAGAATGAAGCATGCATGTTTGATTTTCCAGTTAAATCATTACATCTGAGTGACGCCTCCAGGTTCATCTGCAGTTAACTCCTAATGACACCTTTAGGTGTCAAATATTGCTTGTTTATATTTACATCAATAATTCCACACCTGTGTTATGTACAAGGTTGTAAAAGATTTCAGCTTAAAGCTTACACAATGGCAAACTCAACTGCATTAATATTTGACCTCGCTCTAGTGCAAGCAAAGATATATTAACCTTTGTTTTTATGATATTAATTTATATAGATATAATTTTCACATTTTTCTAAATATCTCAACAACCAAGTAAAACATACAGAACTCCTTAGCCTCATATGGAAGCTTTCAACTAGATGAATAAAATGCTGCTGACTGTATGTCTGTATCTTGAGTGGTTGTGGAGATATTGTAAGTTGTTTACAAAATATTACAAATGTAATAGTTACTATGTATGCTGTGACTTATAAAATCCATTTTAAGATGTAGAACCTAAATAATAACTACCACTGCAAAATAGTTTGTGCTGAAGAGTTTGCCATTTATACTTATTTCATAACCCCTATGGTTCCAGAGATATGAACGTTTGTTTGAAATGTGCAAACATAATTTGATTCTGTCAAAATGCTTAGGCTCTGCCAATTGGAAGTTACAGCGCAAATATCCTGGGCCCCATCGGAGTGAATGAGTTAAGGTATGCATGCTTAATTTGCTACTAATGTATAGAACATACATACTTTTCATACAATAAAAATAATTGTGTCCTGCCTTCCTACCTCTTGCTTCTCTTAGCCTTTGTTAATATTCATTATGGGCTTCCCTGTTCACTGCAATCTTCTGGGCAGCTGAAAAATACAGAGCAGGGAAAAAGAGATGAGCATTATGCATACCAGTCTTGCCTATCTCCAACTTTGAGTATACTGTAAAGTATCTTTATCTGTATACTTATACCACTGTGGGATGTTAGCAGCACTAAACTCATCCAGCCACTGGTTGAATTGTACCTACTTGGCCCTTTTCAGGTAACTGAAATGGTGCTTGCATTGTTCTCCAATGCGTGGAATACCAGTCACACTGGAGATAGCCTTGGCAGACTATTTCAAGCCTCTAATTTATATTGAGAGCTGGTATAGTCCCCCTACAATAGCCTATGGGTGTGGCACTTTACAAGGAGTCCAAAGAATATTTTGGACTTCTCTGATCCCCATCTTTGAACCCTAAATTTGGCACCTTCCTTTCTTGCTCTTGCAATGTTCATATTGGTCATACAGCAACAATTAAAGTGTTTTCTTGTCAATTTGTGATGTTGTATATAATGATCAGTGCGCAAACCCACACAACCATACCAACTATATTTGAATGATGTTAAGCAGAAGCAACATTTCCAAACTGAAATGAAGACAGTTCATGCAATCAAAAGGGTAATGTGACAGTTGGTGTGATGCCCTAGAACTGGCCCAGTAATCAAGGAGTCTCAATCCTCACCATTAGCACCAGTAGGGAATAAACACTAGGAGGATGACAGGTACATACACAGTATTTCCAAATGCAGCATTTTGCATCAATTGCAATTTCCCACAGTCAGTCTAGGGCTAGTTTCTCCCTCTTTCTTCATATCCCCAATAAGACTCCCCACTGGCACACCTATAGGGTTGTGATCTCAGCTGAGTGACCAAGTCAAGACCTCCAGCACCTTCTCTGTCCAGCCAGTGCTTGTGTCCCTGCCCATTGTGTCCCTGCCCAAGTAGCTGGCACACCCACATTTTGAGGTTTCATTTACACACACACACACACACACACACACACACACACACACACACACACACACACACACACACACACACACCTGTGAAAGGCTGGCACAGATTTACTAGCTATGCCACCTTCTGCCCAGACTATAAGGTAGTTATTATTGCCACCAGCCACGTCCTTATCAGCTACTTTAACGACCTTAACAAAGGGTGTCCAATCTTACTGTGTAATGTTACTATCAATAATAATGGTAGTTTGGTCAAGAACAAGGCTATTAGGAGTGGCCTACACAGTGTCACCAAATATATAAGCAAGTACTCTCAGAAATTAAATATGTCTAGACAGACCGGCCACAATGAAAGGTTTAAATACATTTAATAATAAATAGTAAAAGAACAAGACAATACTAAACATATATATGTGTGTGTGTGTGTGTGTGTGTGTGTGTGTGTGTGTGTGTGTGTGTGTGTGTGTGTGTGTGTGTGTGTGTGTGTGTGTGTGTGTGTGTGTGTGTGTGTATGTATATATATATATATATATATATATATATATATATATATATATATATATATGTACAGTAACATCCAAAATCATAGGAAATATTTAAGACAACACTGCAGGACAGTCTCAAATAAATAAAAAAAAAACATCTAAACTATGCTTCGCTATATTCCTGACTGAATCTAAGATACTTATACTATTCCCTAGACTTACTTACTCTTAGCAAGGCAGATGTGTGGTGAATGGATCTTGTCAGGTCAAAGATAAACTACAGAATACCCAGGCTCTTTCAGAGAGTTGTTAAACTAATATCCCAAATAATATTGCTGGGATAGCTTGCAGGGTGACATCACTTCTTGTCATCTGACTCTATCCCAGGTGAAAAACAACCATTGATGTAGCTGGTAGCATTTAGCATCCACCTGTGAAAATACATGCACAAGGGCTTTTCCTCAAATCTTGGTACTTGCTGGAAGTCATAAAACAATAAAACAATTGCAAGACAATGCAGAGAACCTCTAGTTCTAGACATTGCATCTGTTACAGCACTGAAATGGAAAAATAACATCCTTTTATGTGATCATAAAGTAATTTCAATTTTCAGCCTTTTTCTGAAATTAACCTCTTGTGTTCCTGTTTCCATTGTTAAAATATATACATCTAAACAGTTACAATAGTGTATGCACATCTGTGTTCTGTTCCAGGAGGGTACACTGTGGATACATTTTTAAAGCTCAGTACTTTACAACCCTTTACAACACACACTTCTGTATCAGCAGTTAGATATACACATACCATACAGTTCTAATACATTTGTAATAGAAGCATAGGAATCATGTTACTATTCACAAAAGACATATAATAATTTACAAAATTCTAGACAGCTGGGCTGGCACTATCTCCTTCCATGACAGTTGGTGTTAGTTTATTGGTTGGATGCTGATGTGACTGTAGTTAACTTTTCAGACATGTGTTGGGGTGTATACATTTTATGACCTGACATATTTTGGGGGTTGGCTTTACACACTAAAACAAATAATTTGTCCAATGTGGGATTCAAACCTATGTAAAATAGAGAATACATAATTTTCCACCAAGGTGTTTTTACCTACTTGTCAAAGAGGAAGTGTCTGTCAGATATGCGTATTAATTATATAGACACATTTAATAGTGAGTGGTCAACCATGTATGTGTGCAACCTGACAATGTCCTGGTTTATACATTCATGTGTGTATATGACTATCACTGAAGTATGAAGTCCATCCCAGGGCAGAAAAGACAAGTACAGTAACATAATTGTAAGCATATCCAGAGTCAATCATATAATTCATATGATACCCTCTGCTATACATAGTTGTTTTTATTTATAATTATATTTCTAATGTTAATTTTAATGTAAATTATAGTAGAACAGCATTAAAAAATTGAGGTTTGCTAGATTGGAAGCCTGGCTCACATGTACTGTGGTCATGAACTCGCACCATTTGCCTCAGGGAAGGTTAGGCAACAGGTTTGTTTTCTTACAGTCATTGCTATACAGACTGATCATTGCATCTGAGGACATGTTTATCACAAATGCTCATTAGCTATATATACACATTAAAGTGTTGAGCGATTAACCATGTATGTGCATGACATGAAAATGCAGAAAATAAATGTTTAACTGTAGAACCATGATTGCACTGATTGTGATGATAGAAGGTACTGCCAGCCATTTCAGGAGAAGCAGGGAAGTGGATGTATGACTTGTGCCAGCATAGCTAAGCTAGCTGGAATTATGTAAATAATTGTATGTCATTTGTATATAAAACTGATTTGTACAGATGCTTGTGCTAAAACTGTATTTGTGAGGTTTGCTTACATTAAAATCTATCATCCATGTACCTAATGGAATTAAAAGAAATGTATATGTATTATTGTAAATGAATTAAATGTATATGTTTTAATAGAAGATACTGGGACAGCAGAAGTTAACCAGCTAGTTTGCTTTAAGAAAAACAAGACAAATGTAAATGAGCTATAAAACTATTAAAACATTACCCCACATTACTGAATAGGACAGGATACAGTGGATCTGGAAGAAGCCTTTGTTCATTAGCTCAATAAAAACAAGGGAAGCCCCAGGTACTGACAAAAACATTTAGATGTACATTGTAGCTGTCTATTCCTAATTCCTATTTCAACTTCAAAGAGGGATACTCTGAGGACCTAGAGTCAGGTGACCAGATGAGGTCATCTTGAATATTATATTTTAAAGGGAATAATCTCTGCATATTGAGCTGCTATGTATTGCAAATTGAAGTTTGCTGCTATGTATTGTAAATGGGTCCCCTATAGATAATCAAAATCCCCAAAAGTCGACTTTCATATGGCAAAGAGCATATGACCAACTTTTGGAATTTCAAACATTCAGAACGGGCATCTCTGTATAGTGCAGAATGGGAAGATTTCCATCTTCTGCACTGTAGTGCGATCTCTGAGTTGGTATATTTAAATTGCATGGGGTGTGGGGGGCCTTAGAGTAGCTGATTGTGGAGTGTCTGGTGGAAGTGATAAATACCTTATACTCTGGGCAGAAGGGGACACAGCAGGTAAATCTGTGCCAGCCTTTCCCAGGTGTGTGTGTGTGTGTGTGTGTGTGTGTGTGTGTGTGTGTGTGTGTGTGTGTGTTTGTGTGTGTGTGCATGTGTGTGTGTGTGTGTGTGTGTGTGTGTGTGTGTGTGTGTGTGTGTGTGTGTGTGTGTGTGTGTGTGTGTGTGTGTGTGTGTGTGTGTGTCAGCTATGTGGAGCAGGGATCCAAAACACTGGGCATAGAGGGAGGTTGCTAGAAGTCTTGGCTTGGGAGCATGACTAAGGGTCTAACCCTACAACTGTACCAGTTGGGCTTCTCATTGGGGACCTGGAGGGAGACAGATAGAGAGATCCATACTCCAGACTGAGTAAGTTCCCTGTGTGCTCTTAAGGGAAATCATACTTGATGCAGAGTGGTCTGCATCTGGGAATACTGAGTGCGTCCATTTGTATTCCAAGTGCCAGTGGTGAGGATTCATGCTCCTTGATTACTGGTCCAACTGGGGACGTCACACTGATAACCACAGTTAGACATATGAACAAACATAGGAACAAACCTGGCAGACAGGTTTAGTGCAAACTTCACCCTCCCTCTCAACCCCTAAAGGGCCCATAACCATACTAGAAGAATGTAGAGCCCCAGCAATCACTGACAAACAGGTTAAAATAGCCCTATCCAAAGCCAAAAACACAGCTTCAGTGGGACTGGACGGTGTTCCAGGCTGTGACTTACACGAGCTCCACAATGAACTAACCCCTTACCTAAACACACTGTTCAAACTCAGCCTCTCTACAGGCTACATACCCATAGAGTGGAGCACAGCAACAGTTATCCCACTTCACAAAGGTGGAGCCACAATGGACCCTGGGAACTATTGCCCTATAAGCCTGACTAGCCTGGTCTGCAAGGCTATGGAGTGCATCATCATGGTACTCATTAACAGAGACATTGGGAACCTCCAAACATTGGACCCTACCCTGTTTGGCATAGTTAAGGGCAGATCATACCTCCTAAACCTGGTGGACTTCTTTGAGACAGTTAGCAAGGCATTAGATGAGGGAAAGGAGATTCACACAGCCTACCTAGACCTTGCAAAGACTTTCGGCACCATTCCCCATTCTGGTATTATAGACAAGCTCACCAGCTTGAACATAAACCCCTACGTCACAAGATGGGTTGTGAATTGGCTCATGGATAGAACCCACACGGTGATAGTTGCAGGCTTTAGGTCAGACTCTAAACTGGTTACAAGTGGCATCCCCCAGGGCTCAGTCCTGGGACCCCTCCTGTTCGGTATATACTTCTCAGAGGTACAGGCAAGTGCAGGAGGACTATGGCTGACCAAGTTCACAGACAACTGCAAACTGGGGCCATAATTGACTCTCCGGCTGATACAGACGTCCTCCAGAAGGGTCTCACTGAGATGGATACCTGGTGTCAAAATCATAGCCTGAAGCTAAATGCGAAAAAGTGCATAGTCCTCCCCTTTGGAAAAAACGAAGTACCCTTGAACTACCACATACGTGGTAGTCCCCTAAATACAGAAAGTACAGCAAAAATTTGAAAAGACTTATTTGTAAGGAAAAATCAGCATTTGGTTCTAATAGTTGCAAGAGCTTACAAGTAGGGACAAAGCCTTGCAATAAGTGTAATATGTGTGTCTATATTACAAAAGATCTAGATTTTGAAGTACCTGAATTGAATTATAAATATCAATTCAAGGTTAATGCTACATGTGATACCATCAATGTGATATTTGGCTACTTGTCAAAAATGTGATGCCTATTATGTAGGCCTGACCTCAAGAAGATTAAGAGATCGTATTTATAATCATATTTATGAAATAAGAAAACAAACTCAAACTAATGCTTTAGCCAAACACATTTGTTTATATCATGATCATAATTTTAAGTTTCGAGTGATAGAAATAGTTAAACGAAATAAGAAAAGAGGTGACAATATGTTACACCTCGAGAATGTAGAACTTCAATGGATTTTAAGATTAAAGGCACACATAACACCAGGACTTAATAGTGCTGTTAGTATTAAACCTGTCTTAGCCTTACGTTAGTAATTTTAAGATTAATCGTTTATTTTATAATAATAGTAGATGTTGGTTTTTGAAGAATACATCTTTTGAATATTCAGTGATAAATTCTGCATGACTAGGCTTGTTTGTTTGTCTCAATATATATACACATATACATTTTTAGTTTATATATGACTAACATATTAGTTTATTTAATTATGTACATGATTGCTTATATATTATAAAGTCATTGATAGCACTATGTATATACATGTTTTTAAAGTGACAGTATAAATCTAAATCTAAGTAGTATTTGGTAATTAGAGAAGATAGATTTGTAATTATAGTTATATATATGTATACATTTCATGTATATATCCATATCTAGTTATTCATATACAAACATATTTTTTCAATTGATAGTAGCATTTAGTGTTGAATATTCATATATATATATATATATATATATATATATATATATATATATATATATATATATTTATTTATATATGGTTATGCATCATTTTTTCTTTATTGAAAATCAGATTCTCATATAAGCTAACTGTTATAAGTAAATACAGGTGACAATATATAAATTATTCAGTGCAGTTTGTATTTTATACTTACATCTATATAACTTCATTTGATGTGTTTTAGTAAGGAGTTTATGTTCAAATAATGAATTTAACATAGTTATATTGTTTTATTATATATTTTTAAAAGTGTGGCTATATTTTTAAGGAAACAACCACATATTAATTGTTTAATTACTTAAGAAAGAGCGGGAAATTAAGTCTTCTTAATGATTTGAATAAGAAATTGGTACTGTTATAAGAATGTTTAAATTTTTTCATTCAAATTGTAACCTGAAGAAGCATACTTTTTTCTGGAATAAACTGTATGTTTTATTACATCGTGGTGATACTTGCTTAGTGTTCCTGAAATACAGAAAGTATAATAAGGGATCTGGGGACCTAAGTAGATAGTAATCTCACCTTTGATAATCATATTGCCAAGGTGGTAGGAAAATCATTCTATGTGCCCCACCTAATCACAAAAGGGTTCACATCTATAACAAAAGAGGTCATTGTGCCCCTCTACTGATCACTCATCAGACCCTTCATAGAGTACAATGCCCCATTTTGGATGTACCTTACAAGACAACTACAGCAGCTGGAAAGACCACAGAAGTACCTCACCAAGAGGATTACTGGCCTAAAACAGATGCCCTATGCAGCCCGACTGAAGAAAATCCAGCTGTACTTGGTTCCATACTGCTTACTCAGAGGTGATCTCTGCCTGACATACAAGACCATGTCCAACCCAGAATTGATGGACATGCTCCACCTAAAAATAAATAAATAAACAAATCCCCAAGAGCCACATGCTCTAGGGATCTAAACCTCACCACAACAATAAGTAGGATGTGCTGAGGGATAGATTCCTGTCCCAGAGACTCCCCATGCTTTGAACAGGATTCCAATCTACATTAGGCAGAGCCCCTCACTAACACTCTTCAAGAGAAACCTCGACGAGTGGATGGAAAACAGAAAATTTATCGCGGGGATCACTGCAATGGCTCTCCTGGACAGAGGCACAGAGAACTAATAGCTCTGCTGGACAGAGGCACAGGGAACTAATCTAAGGGGGCAGCGAAAGCCAACACATTCTGGCTAGGCTTATAGATGCCCTCGGGCACATAGCCTAGTACTTACCTATGAACCTATGAACCTATAATATATACGATATATTGTGTATGCTCAATCCACCTGCTATACATAGTTTTTTAAGTATAATAATTTTTATATTGTTCATTTTTATATAAATTACAGTTGACCAGCATTAACAAAACTTTGAGTTTGCTGGATTAGAACCAATATTGTGGCCATTAACTAACACAGCTGTTGTCGCAGGAAGAGCTAGGCTCTATGTATATTCTTTACACTCAGTTCTATGTATGAGTGCTGACCACTGCATGCCGCTTAGTGTGTTTGCACAATGGAAGACCACGAATGTTACAATGTATCTTTTTATCTGTGCTGTACTCTCAAACATGCAATATATATGTCATTTTATGTCATTGTCCTTTAAATGTATGAAAAAATGATTTGACATTGAAAAACAGTTTTCATCAAAGGCAGGAGAGTTTGGCTGCTAGTGAACAACAGGTGAGGTAGTCTGAATTGCTGTGTCTTGAGTCTTCCTCACACTAACCATTCACAATCCATTAGCAATTAAACCTGAGGTAGTCCCTACATTTTATTTACTTAACATTTGTTTACTGGGAAAGTCTGACTGGGACGGAGCCCATTTTCAGTGGAAGCCATTGGAGAAACAGTCTAGATAAATGTCTTTGGAATGTTGGAGAAAACTGTTGCACCTGGAGGAAACGCATGCAAACACAGGGAGGACATGCAGACTCCAGACAAAAGGAACCCAAGCTGGATATCGAAGTGCAGAACCTCTTCTGAGGAGACAACACTAACCACTGTACCACTGCATCGCCCACCTGCAACATGCAGTCAGAGGTTTGGGATTCAGCAATTCTAATGAGTTCACACCTCATTTCCATCTTCACCACACCCAGATGCCTGAATCTACATTATAAAAAGATAACCATGTAGATAGGGAACTTGAAGGTGACGAGACTTCAGTATTTGAAGATCATAGAAGATTGCTATTCCTTTTGATTTATCTGCAGAGAAGGCTTCTAAACTTGCTAAGGTATGATTGTATTTTTCAAATACATTCTAGATTTGTTAACATGTTACAAAAAAAATTTTTATATGCATGCATTATGAATTGGAAAATGTTATCTGTATACACTTCTTATAGTTCACTGCTGGCATAGGTATTTTTGGCAGGGATTCTTTCTCAGATATACCAAATTTTTAATTTCATCACATGTGTTATTATTAAAACTGGGTTATCTTACAATTTTCTTATGTTATTTCAGGGAAATGTAACGTACTATATTGCCAATAAAACAGGGATATTATGCTTTTTAGATGACCAAAATTCCAAGGAAAGTGTGCCGAAAAAAACAACAAAGCCTTCTAGTTTATATCATGCTGCTTCTCCAGTTGTGTGCTCTTGTATGCTTTTTATATGGCCCATAGACACCTCCAGGGGAGTACTGGGCTGTGGGTGGTGGTGGAGTGCAATCATATAAAGTTTGACTTTTCTATTTAAAATGTGTGCACATGTTGTGTAAATTATGTTGAAAACATATATAACAATTGAATTATGTGGTGTTCTGTGGTTTGTACAAACTTTTCATTAATTTGTGTGTTGCCACAACAAAAATTGTGTGTGTTTAAAGAGGTTTGCTCTTGAAATTGTGTAGTCATCCTGTTATTTCCATACTAAATGATATATTACTAAAGTGCTCTTCCTTTTTTTGGACCAAACATTGTTTTAACCTTCAATTTTGATAACTGAAATGTGTGTTTCCACTGCTTAATATTGAATATCTACCTACCAATCTAGCTATCTATCGATATATATATATATATATATATATATATATATATATATATATATATATATATATGTGTGTGTGTGTGTGTAATTTAATTATGTGATATTTATGCGTTGAATCCTTCTCTGTCTTATGTCACATAGGAGTATGTCACCCAAGAATAAAAAAATCTATGTAAACCCCCTTTCAGTGACCCTGAAAACAATTTCATATTGCAGGCATTCAGGTCTTAGTGTGGAGTCTTCCACACATGGTAAAGCAAATTTTTTTATTTGCTTATTGATGAAAATTTGTCAGATATATGCATTTATCTATATGTGTGAGGTGGGTGTAATGAGTGTTGTGGGTATTCCTGTACCATCTGTGATAGTGTGACCAGAGCTAATTTGTTATCATAGACATTGTTTTAAATATTTAATGTAGGTATTAATTTATTTCATGGGTCTATTGGTTATCACAAGTGATCCTGACAGTGGAAGTGTAGGACTCTTATCACTTGATGTCAAAGTATCGGCAGGCTCTGATGATAATGGTAGCCAAACACAGGCAGTCAGGAGATGCAGAGGATGAATCTGACACTGAAGTTGACATTTAGCCACCCCTTGTATTCCCCTTCGACACAGTCAGTAGGCTTATGCATACCTAGTCCACTAATCCCTCAGATATTAGACAGGTGGAGGGTGTGACACTTGATCAGGATAGTGTGGTTACTGTGGCTTCAGTGCTAGTTGACTTCAGCCATAGCCAAAGCATAGGTGAGGTTCTATGCAGGAGAGTTATTAGTGGCTCATGGAGGAGGCCTGCTGTCCACCATCCACCTGATCCTGGTGTGCTTAATGTGCCACTCAGCGTATGTTTAGAACCATCATGTAGGTGCAGGCACATTCCAGTCAGGCCTCTCTGGACCTGCTTGTAGATGTGGCACAAGCTGACATGTGTAACTGTCTCCTCCATGTGGCTAGTTCAATGTGTCTGCTCTGTGTGGCCAATTCAATGGATTGGATGAATGACACAATGGAATAGGCAGTGTTGGGGATGGAACGTCTGCTGGGATGGGGACAGCATCATCATCTGATGTTAGCCTATGTGGCTATGCCCAATCGTGTTCCCATAGTGGCACTATTTCTACTGCTCCATCAGTGTTTGAGGTGTCCATACCCAGATGTGGTTGGCCATGAGGTCATTGTCCTTGGCGTATTCATGAGGAGAGCTCATCAGGAAGACACCAGTCAAGTTCAGGTAGCAGCAGCACATCTGACTATGGGCATGGACATGCCAGTGTAGCTCCTGGCAGAACCTATTCTGATGGTCAGTGATGATGAACTGTTACTTTTACCATGCATGACTCAGACCTGTCCAACAAACCAGGACATAGGGCTAGCACAGAGCGTGGCTGTGTTCTTGCAGACACTCAAACATATGTTTCAACTTGACTACCCAGACGTGCGCGCGTGCACACACACACACACACACACACACACACACACACACACACACACACACACAGACACGCACACACGTAACAGTTACATGGGTCATCCGTGAGACTTACAGCTGAATTTTTTGCCTGCCTGTCTGTCTTATTCACACACACTCACTACTGTTTGTGTCAGCCTTGGCATCCTGCCCCCCCCCAAACAACACCATGTGCAAATGATGATAACTCTGCATTATCCTTAATTTTCTGTCTTTTGGATTCAGGGATACACAAGTCTTTGGCTAATGCCCAGGTTGCATAGCTGACTGAGTGCTTAGTGTATAAGTGTTTGTGATGTGCTTTTGAAAATTGTACTGTTTTCTTACATGTTTTTGTAATGTGTGTATCTTTGAGGCATGAGGCCTATTAGCTGATAGTGAATACATTTATTGACACATGTTAGTAATGTCCCATATTGATGTCATTGTTGTAAAAATCACCCACCTTCTAGTTTGTTACATTAGCAAGTAACATTATTCAAGGATTTGCCATTAATTTGTATTATTAGCCATTTATTTTCTTATTCCAGGCTTAACACTTAACCTTGATAGCCTGGCAGTTACAAGTGTTTTAAATTGGAGGTGACTCTGTGTGATGCTAGCAGTACAAAGCCATTAAATGGGTAAGTAATGGTGTGAGTTTTGCCTGGCATCCATTTTACAGTATGTATGTGCATAGTATGACAGATATACCCCCTTAGGTGGCGAGCATGTGTGCTATCCATTGCTGCTTGTCCAGGAAAAAAAGGCATATTGTGCATGCCTATGTCTACCTACACCCATAGAGGATGGTGGTTCCCCCCCCTGAATCCTCACCTGTTTGTGGCTGTGGTGACCTATCCAGTGGTGATGAGATGTGTGCTACTTCTCCTTGGTAATCCACATGAAGCTGTTTTCTCAGGACAATATTGTGGAGGATAGCACAGACAGTGAAAATTTCAGCACAAGTACGGGGACTGTAGTGCAGAGCTCCACCTGATGTATCTAGGCACCAGAACCGTGACTTCAGTAGCCCAGACAAACACTCTGTGATACTTCTGGTTTGAGTGGGTGACTCATAATGTTTTTTGGTGGGTTAGTGTGCTTTGACTGGAGTGCATCCCCTGCATACCCCAGTAATTGACCTTGTGGGATAACCTCCCAGAAAACCTCTGATACAGCTGAGAGTTGCGCCAGATATGGGAGTTGTGGTAACTGTCTGGGTTGCCACTACACACATTCAAGATGATTCCCTTAGATTACAAATCACCTTGCAGTTAATGGAGTAGAAGCCCTTTCTGTTTATCTACACTCTTCCCTGTTCCACTGGTGGTGCTTTGATTTCAATGTGCATGCAGTCTATTGTACCCAACATTTCATGTTAGTGTGCTATGGGGTAGAAATCCTGCATAGTTGCAGCTCTTTCCTCAGGTACACAGGGAAAATGCATGTAGTCACTGGTATGTTGTAGCAGAGCATTCAGGAATTGATGTAGGATCCTGGATGCTGATGCCTGTGACACTCCAGCATATCTTCTGTTAGTCTTTTGAAGGTTTCTGTAGCTAATATTCTAAGTGCTAAGCATACCTTCAGTTTGTCCTCAGTTGAGGATGACAGAGGTTGAAGAGTTCCTGCAGTGTGTCTCTATCCAGCCTGTAGTGCTCTACAATTTCCACCTCATGCAGACTCTGAAAAGTTAAATGTGGTCTAAACTCCCTTCTCCTTCTTGGCTGAAGTATATTAGCATCAGCAGCAGTATAAACATGGGTCTGTTGCAAGTACACATGTATAAGAGTAACAGCAGCCCCTAACACTGTTTCTGTGTAGAGTCATTTTTGTGGCTGTATTACAATACGTTTTGAAATTCACAGGTAAAACCTGTACTGAGTGTACATGGTTGCTTTATAGCTTGTTGAATAGCTCCTCCATCTTGGATTGGTTGATTAGCATACAATTCAGCTGATTATGCAGATTTAGCATGCAGCAAACGTTTATTAATCATTATGGTAAACTAACATTAGCATTTCCATCCCATACATCAAAATGGCCTAGTATTTTATGCATTTTCAACTAGTGAACTCATTCAGATAGGATACCATAGAAAAGCTTTCCAGGTTATAAATGGTACTACAAGAATGCTGCCATTTCTTATGAACAAAACAGATTAGTTGAAATGACCCAGACATTTATGTTTATTTTTTTTTGTTGTTGTTGTTGCTTTTAGGAGGTTCATTTTGGTAACATGTTAAGAATATCCAGATTGGTATTTGTCACTCATTTGTCCCTAATACAAATATTAAGAAGGCTTGGGGTTTTGTTCAGATGCTTTAAAACATACAGACACGTCAGGATGGATAGCAGCATCATTAAATATGAATGAACTAACAGAAAGAGCTTATAGACATACACGTTCACATCTCAACAGCTAACTCAAAAATGGCAGTCAGACATGCACATGCTCAGTATTCATACACTTGTACAAGCCCTTGGATAGCTTATTAAAGGTATAGACACACTCATTGATCTACATCTTCCTCTTAAAAAGATTGCCCTTTGTTGTTTGTCCGGCCAGGATAAAACAGATGAACAGTTGTGGGTTCAGTTCAAGCAGCTTTATTATACACAAACACAGCAGGACTGAGGCTTAGTACCTTAAGCTTAAATAAACTTATACACAGACTGAATATTACACTCATTTATTTAACATTTGTTAACTGGAAAAGTCCAACTTGGAACAAAGCCAATTTTCAACGGATGCCTGGGGAGAAATGCTCTAGACGCATGTCTTTATAACATGGGAGGAAACCAGAGCACCCGGAGAAATCCCACATGAATGCAGAGAGGACATGCAGACTCCATACAGGAGGCACCCCAGCCGAGAATTGAATCAGGGTACCTCTTGCTGTGAGGTGACAATGCTACTGCTGCACCATTGCGCCGTCGTTATATATGTTAACCCTCTGGCTGGTCTCTCAAAATGGCACTGCTGCCTGCACATGCCTACAACTGGAAATGCTTCTTAAAGTTACACACACACACACACACACACACACACACACACACACACACACACACACTGTTCTACATCCTCCCTCTTTGAGAAATAGATCATATACCAAATAACAGTATTCAATGACATGCAGTTACACATAAATGATCTTTTGACATGCAGTTATTCAGAACTAATTTTTTTGATATTCTTCTTCTTTTTCTTCTTTCGGCTTTTCCCAGTTAGAGGTCACCACAGTGGATCACCTGTCTGCTCATGATAGGCAGTGGAGTTTTACGGTGTCGAGTTGCCAGCCCGGCACCCAACCTTCCACAGAAGGCACACACATGCACACACTCACAACTAGGGCCAATTTAGAGTGTCCAATCCACCTACAGCATGTCTTTGGGATATGGGAGGAAACCAGAGCACCCAGAGGAAACCCACATGACCACAGGGAAGACATGCAGACTCTGCACAGAAGGCACCCCAGCCGAGGATCGAACCGGAGAACCTCTTGCTGTGCAATCATACAAAATTAGACACATATAAAACAATCATGTCCAGGTTGCTGAGTATTTTACACAAGGTCTAGAAATACGACCTGATCATGTAACATAAAAGTCAGAAATGGATCTAGCAACAGGGACTGTCTTCAAGGAATGTTCAACTTTGGGGACAACTGGGACATCATCAGTACTGGGAATATTTACTGAGACATGTTCTTCAGTGTGCGCATTGTCAGGGTTGCTTTGAGATCTACCTGGACTTCTGAAAAGAAAGCTTCTTAAAGAGTTGGGCTTTGATTGGTCTGTTTTTTTTTAGCATTAGGCACCGACAAACTAGAACTGATAGGCAAGGTTGCTCTGGTTTGCCTAGATAGAAGTTGCTGAGCAGGTGAGCCAAGTAGGTTGACATGGGGTATATGTCTGAGATTAAGTAAATTCAAGAAGATAACAATATTGTCACACTTTGACCTCTCTAATAATTGCTTTGATCTCTGTACTACACATTTAGCAAGGCCGTTTGATTGTTGGTATTCCAGACTAATAGTAACATGGATAAAGTCCCACTCTTTTGCAAATTTCTGAAATGTTTGACAGGTAAACTGGGTACTGTTGTCAGAAATAACTTTGTGTGGACTAGCATGGACTGAGAAATGATGTTTCAACTTAATAATAACAGCATTGGACATTAGGATAGGTAGCAAATCGATTTCAAACCAGTTTGAATAAGAGTCTACCAACACCTAAGTAATTCTGATTGTTCTACTAAAATATGTCAGAGGCTACTGCTGACCAAGGTAGTCTAGGAAACTGGCTTATATGAAGTAGCTCTTTTTGCAAATGTGATTTAGTACTATTGCATACTGAACAAGAGGAAAGCACTTTATCAATGTCCTTTAACAGAGAAGGCCAAAATACCAGTCCTCTTGCCCTTATTTTGGTAGCTTTGGAACCTGTATGGCCCAGATGCAAAATCTGAATGTATTCATGTTGTAAGGAAGTAGAAAAAAATAATTTTTGGACCTTTGAAAATGATACCAACTTCCATAAGCATCTCATCTCTGTATGGAAAATAAGACTGTACTTCTGGCAGTCCACAAGATTGCTTTGATGGCCATCCAACATTGATGAAGTGGTTGAGATTCTGCAAAATTGGATCAGTCTTTGTATGATCTCTCAGCTCATCAGTTCTCATAGTAGAAAAAGTATGCACTTCCATGACATCAAAGTCAAAATTCTCTGCGTGAACTTGTTCTGTGGCATTTCTGGGTGATCTGAATAAGTTATCAGCCAGATAAAGAAGTCTGTCTTTTGTGTAGACCATTTTGAAATTACACTTTTGTAATCCAAGAATCACTCCTTGTAGTCCTGCTGGAGCAGTATGCATAAGTTTCCTTGAAATAGTGACTAGAGGTTGATGATCACTTTTGTCTTGGATAGCTCAGCCATACATATAATCATGGAATTTCGAACATGCTAACACAATTACCAAAAGTTCCTTCTCAGTTTGAGCGTACTGCATCTCAGTTTGGGTAAGAGTTGTAGATGCATAGGCAACAGATCTGCCCTCTTGAAGTATAACTGCACCAAGACTGAACTTTGAAGGATCACAGGAAAGAACTACTGGTTTGTGGACATCATAGTATCTCAATATAGGTGGGTTGGCAGTTTGCTGTTTGAGGTTATTGAATGCCCTCTGGTGTTGTTCCACCCATGACCAGGCAACATCTTTGCACTGATAATTCATTCAAATCAGGAATAAAGTTGCCCAACTACTTAACCATACCAAGAAAATGTTGTAGGGACTGGACATTGTCTGGAGCAGGCATCTCAAGAATGGCTGCTTGCTTGGAAGGGTCTGATTGGAAGCCTGTACTGGTAAATAAATAACCTAAATAAGTAACATCTGGTAGCCTGAATTTACATTTCAGAGGATTGAACTTCAATTTCACTTCATGCATTCTGTCCAGAACTTTACTAAGTTTACTGTCATGCTGTGCTTCACCGTTACCTCCATCCAGTAAATCATCAACTATTATAGGACATGGATAGCCCGTAAAAAAATTTGCTGCACTGCACGCTGAAAGACTACTCTGACAGAATTTATTCCAAAAGGCAGTCTGAGGAATCTGTATCTACCAAATGGTGTGCTGAATGTAGTCAGTAGGGAAGATTTACAATCAAGCATTACTTGCTAAAATGAACTCTTTGTATTTAAGACAGAAAAAAACAGTGGCACTTGCCATGAAGGTGGCAATCTCTTCAACTATATGTATAGGATGATGAGGTCTCTTTAATGCTTTGTTGAAGTCTCTTGGGTCAATGCATATTCTGACTTCATCTGAGTTTTCCTTATGAGCAGCTACCATGGAAGACACCCACTCAGTGGGTTCTGTGACTGGACAAATCACACCTTGCTGCACCATCTTGTCCACCTGGACCTTGACCTTGTCCTACATAGCTATTAGAACTCTTTTCACTGGTCTGACCACTGGACTAACCTCTGGGTCTACCTTCATGGAGTATACAACAGGAAGTTTGCCTAGCTTGCCATCAAAAATATCAGCATACTCTGAGAAAATAGCATCAGTGAAGCTGGAACTGGGACATGTGCTTACATGATGGACTTTTTTGGTAATAAAAAAAAAAAAAAAGCAGATTCATTCTTAAACCCTCTCTGAGACCTAATAATGACTGCAGAGGTCTTCAGACTACAAAAAATTGCAAGCTGTAACTGTTCACAGCCAAATAGCATGAAAGCAATACTGAGCCATAGGTATGAATCTCTTTACCTCCATAAGCATCAAGATTCAGACAATTATCCAAATTAAGTTGCTCACCAGCTCTCACTCTAGCAAATGTGCCTGCTGATGTTACATTGCACTTTGAACCAGCGTCCAGTTTGAGCTCCATGGGTTTACCATTGATCAGGGTAGTACAAAACACTTCATTGTTTGCCATCAAATCTACTGCATTAATCTTTTCACCGACCACTGATACACCATCTACACAGAAAGTAGAGTTGCAGCTTTCTACATGATCAACTTGCTTTTTTGAGTGGCCTTTCTTAATAATTTAAATGAGTTCATCTCAATCCTGGTTCTGAAAGCATGTCACTCGTCTGGTCAGGATAAAACAGACAAGCAGTTGTGGATTCAGTTCAAGCAGCTTTATTACACACAAACCCAGTAACTTAAACTTAAATAAGGTTATAAACAGACTGACTACCACACTCATACATGTTAACACTCTGGCTGTTCCCTCAAAATGGCCCTGCTGCCTACACATGCTCACTATTTATATGCACGAGCCTACATATGGAAATGCTTCTTAAAGTTACACACACACACACACACACACACACACACACACACACACACACACACACACACACACACACACACGCTATGTTCTACACCCTGTATACAAAACAATAGCAGAGATAAACATGCATTACTATGTACATCAGAAACAAAATACAATGTTCATGTCCATGTTGCTTTGTATCTATTGCAAGGTTTAGAGATACAGCAATATTTCATAATATAACAGTTGGGACTAAAATTAGCAACAGGGACAGTCTGTGGTGCACAACTCGTATCAGGAACTTCTGGATTCATCATAGGAACAGGAATGTCCACTGAAAATTCCTCTGGAATTGGAACACCGGATGACTCACTCTGAGATAAAGAGTCTTTCTCACAGGCTATTTGCTGTGGTATAGGCTCAAATACTGGTAGTAAATGCCTCTGATTCCACCTAAAGATTCCTTCTTCTGTTTTCAGATTGTACAATCTTTGCTCTGGACAAATATTCTTCATGACACCAATCCAATCATAACCTTTGGGCATTTGCATCCTTACCATCTCTCCTTTTCATAATTGATTGAGCTGTCTGCTGGCCTTATCATAGTAGGACTTCTAGGCTAGGCATTTCCTCAACAGATTGCATTTTACTGATCTGCTGTCCTTGACACTTAGAACCAACAATGGACTACTGAGTGCTAATGTGGTTCTGGTTTGTCTCAACAGAAGTCTCTAAGCAAGTGAACCAAGATGTTTATCATGGAGAATATTTCTGAGATTCAAGAGATTCAAGAAAACATTACTATTATCTAGTTCTGACTTCTCAAGTAACTGGTTTGTACTTTGCACTGCACGTTCTGCCAAACCATTTGACTGGGGGTACTCTGGACGACTTATGACGTGAGGAAAGTCCCATTCTTCTGCAAATTTTTTGAACTGTTGGCTTGTAAACTACATGCCATTGCCTGAAATAACTTTGTGTAGACTTCCATGTACAGCAAAATGACATTTCATCTTAGTAATGACTATACTGGATGCTAGGTTAGGAAACAGGTTAATCTCAAACCAACTGGAGTAAAATTTTACTAACACCAAATAATGTTGACCATTCCACTTGAAGATATCAGTGGCTACTGTTAATCAAGATAGTTCCATAATTTGGTTAAGCTGAAGTGTTTTTTTTTTGTTGTGGAGGCTTTGTACTATTACATACTGAACAAAAAGAAAGTGCTCTCTTAATGTCTTTTGACATAGAAGGCCAAAATACTATCTCTCTCATCCTTCTTTGGTAGATTCAGTTCCTGGGTGACCATGATGCAAGATAGCAATGTACTCAAGTTGCAAGGACTTTGGAACAATTTCTTTCAGACCTTTCATAATGATACCTTTGTCAGACAAAATCTAATCTCTGTATGGAAAATAAGGTTGCGATATTTGAGGTAAACTAGTTTGCTTTGATGGCCATCCATGATTGATACAGTGGTTAAGCTTTTGTAAAATTGGATCTATAGCTATCTGATCTCTCAACTCATCAAGACATGTGGAAGAAAAATTATGCACTTCCATAACTTCAAAATCATCAGTCAAATGATAACCTTGAGTGTCATTCTGTTCAGTGGTATTTCTGGGTGAAATGGATAAAGTATCAGCAAGATAAAGAAGTTTGCCTTTCTTGTAGACAAGATTGAAGTTATATGTTTGTAATCTCAGCATCATATGTTGCAGTTCGGCTGGGGCTGAATTCATAAGTTTTTTTCAGAATAGTGACTAGTGGTTGGTGGTCTGTTTCAGTCTGGACAGGTTTATCATAAACATAATCATGGAACTTCGAACATGCAAACACAATTGCCAAAAGCTCTTTCTCCATCTGGGCATATTGCTGTTCAGTTTGAGTAAGAGTTCTTTATGTATAGGCAACAGGTTGATCCTCTTTGTAGAATGACTGCACCAAACCAAATTTCAGAGCATCACAGGAAAGTGTTACTGGTTTGTGAACATCATAGTATCTGAGCGTTGCTGGACCAGCAATCCCCTGTTTCAGGATATCAAATGTTCTTTGGTGTTGTTCTAACCAGGACCAGCATACATCTTTAAATGTCAACTCTTTGGGTAGTGCTGAAATTTGGCTCAAGCTTGGAATGAACTTACCTAGGTAGTTGAACTTGCCAGAAAAAACGTTGCAGGGCTTTAATATTATCTGGAGCTGGCATCTCAAGAAAAGCTGATTGTTTTGAAGGGTCTGGTTGTAGGCCTGTACTTGTAAATAAGTGACTAACATAAAGGACTTCTTGTAGCCTGAATTTGAATTTCTGTGGGATGAACTTAAGATTCACTTGACATGCACTTTCTAGAACTTTTCTGAGGATTCTGTCATGCCCTGCTTCATCACAACCTCCTACTAGTTTGTTGTGTACTATGATAGTACAAGGATACCCAGAAAAAAGTTGCTCCATTGTATGCTGAAAGAATTAATTTGCAGAATTTATCCCAAATGGCATTCCCAAAAATCTGTACCTGCCAAATGGAGTACTGAATGTAGTGAGCAGTGAAGATTTTTTTGTCAAGATGAATTTGCCAAAATGAACTCTTTCCATCTAAAATAGAAAAAAACAGTGGCATTTGTGCACATTAGATGATGAGGTCCTTTTAGCACTTTGTTCAAATATCATGGATCAATACATATTCTGATATCATCTGAGCATTTTTTATACACTACTACCATGGAAGATATTCATTCAGTTGGAGTTTCAACTGGACAAATTATATCTTGTCACACCATTTTAAATAACTCAGCTTTAACTTTGTCCTGCATTGCTACTTGAACTTTTCATGCCAGCCTGATAACTGGACTGACCTCTGCGTCTAACTTCATGGAATATACAACTGGAAGCTTGCCTAGTTTTTCTTCAAAAAGATCTGCATAGGTAGAAAGAAATGTGCTGGGAAAAATTAAAGTAGTTGTCTTTTAAGCTAACTTGGTGGACTTCCTTATTAAATGAAAGCAGTCCCATGTTCAAAGTGTCTCTTAAGTCCTAACAATGACTGGATTTACCTCTTGACCACATAAAATAAGAAGTCATAGCTCCTTCCTGCAGAGTAACATAAAGCACAACTGACCTTTCAGTTTGAATTTCTTCACCTCAATAAGCAACAGGTTTTGCACACCTTGTCAAATCAAGTCTTTCACCTTTACATACTCTATCAAATGTTTCTGCTGACATAACATTGTACTTGGAGCTACTGTCAACTTTGAGCTCCATGGGTTTGCCATTTATCTGAACAGTACAAAATACTTAATTATTTCCCCTTAAATCTACTGCACTGACTGTTTAATGAAGCACTGACACACCATCAACCTAAAGAGCAGAATTGCCACCATCTAACTGAGCAACTTATTTCTTAAATGTCCCCTTTTAATGAAAAAATGTGGGCCTTTTGATTTACAAAATCTTTTGAAATTATTCCATTTGTTACATTTGTGGCATTTTTGACCAAAACATAAACACTTTTCCCTTTTAGATTCATGGTTTCCCCCACAGTTATGACAGTTGGCAATGAAACTAGATTGGGGCCTATGCTTTGACTGTGCTGACTCACTCTTACTCTTCACTGAGGCTGTGCGACTTCTGAAATTTGCTAGAAAGCTCTGGGATTTACCAGTGAGTGCTGCAGCAGTTACAGCTGCCATGTGCTTGGGCCTTATTCTCTTAATAATGTGATGCATACTATCAACATGAGCTTTAACACTGTACCTTCTAGAGCTGCTCTCATTTGTAAGCATATTTGTATGTTTTTCCGTAAGCTCGTACATCTGACAAATCTCAATAGCCTTATTTAAAGTTAAATCACTATCACGAAGCAAAATCTTTCTCACAGCATCATCTTTTATGCCACACACAAGTCTGTCATTTATCAAGTCATCCCTTAAGTCACCAAATCTGCACGTTTTAGCTTTATTCTCAGGTCACTTATATATGCTGCAAAAGTTTCACCAAACGTTTGATCCCTTCTGTAAAATAAGTGCCTTTCAAGTGTAATATTTGTCTGGGAGTTGCACGTGTCTCTAAATTTTCGTTTTAAGGACTCCAGATCCTCCCTTGATTCAGCCTATACAACAATATGGTGGTTTTTCCCCTTCTCCTCTATAGATAGCAGGTACATACACAAATTAACGTTCCCTTTCTATGGCTTCTGACCCAGCTAAATTAAGCAGGATAAATTTTATGCATCTTTCTTTATCAGAAAATGCAGCCTGTATGAAAATGTTGTACTCTTGCTCAAATACTCTTCATTTCTCAGCAATATTACTGTCAAACACAAATGCACTGGGTTTTCAAAATCCATCTACCATGCCTACAAAGTACACACAAACACACTGAAAATATGGCCTTGTAATTATGTACAAACAGTGCTGTGAGTTTGTAACAACATCCACATGCACAATAAACTCTTTGAAATACTTTACTTTGCAAAATATGATCTTTAATGTCTGTACTCTTTGAAATATGCCTTGTAATGGCTGTACTTTTGCGAAATAACTTTTCTGTAACACAGCACAAACATACAAACACTTTGTACACTTCTGAAAACTTGGATAGCTTCGCTTAATATGAAAAATACATACGGTTTCCGAAAATGCGGCCATTCTCCTTAATTTTATTTGTTTTATACAATTCAGACATTATTTCAAACATTTTCATTAGAAATTAGAACACTTTTGTCAAAAACCTACATATCTGTTTATGTGAATATCATTTAGAATGTTCTGTTATGTCCCTTTTCATATTTTACGAATAAGAAATATTGCTGAGCAAGATTTCATGTTTAAGTTAATTTCTGACCTGTTTTGCAAAGTTTAGCCCCTTTTTAGGATGATTCACTCCTGTGCATTCCTCCAACTGTACCCGCATGCCTCTAGTCATTTTAGCCATGCCGTCTCAAACTTCATGACCCTTGGATATTCTGTTCTGACTTCATACCCTTTTAGAGAGGCCTCTTCTGACTCCATGTCCTTTAGATATGTCACTTCTGGCAACATGTCATTCGTTCATCTCTAATAAAAATAATAAGAAGGCTTGGGGTTTCATTCAAATGCTTTGATACATACAAACACATCAGGATGGATAACAGCATCATTAAATATGAATGAACTAACAGACACAGCTTACATACATACATGCTCACATCTCAACAGCTAATTGCAAAATGGCAGTCAGGCTTGCAAGTGCTTAGTATTTAAATACTTGTGCAAGCCCTTGGACAGCTTCTGAAAGGTATATACACACTCACTGATCTACAGTATTCTCTGGTAACATAACATTTGCTGGAGGAACAAGCAAAATTATCCTGAAATCCCCATCGCCAAGGAACTGATGGCACATAGTTCAACTTTAATGGTAGGGGTTGGGTTAACCCCAGGGAAGTATGGATAAGAAAAAGCAGGCAGGTCTCTCCTTGTGATTACTTAAGCAGTGGATGCTACCACAGAATTTTGGACAAGTAAACAATGATTTGTTTCACACTTAACTAAAATGAAAAAATGAATTCCTGTAGTCTCAAGTGCACAGTAGCCCATGCCAGATTTGGATTTAAGCAGGTAGCTATTGGAGTTTTGGGTTATTGATTAGCTCATTTCACAGCAGAGTAAGGGTATAATAATAAAAAAAGAAGAAGTAAGAATTAGTATTCAAAGGAAAGTATAAGTCAATAGCAAGCTGTTTGTATGTTCTTGATTATGTACTGTGATTGTGGCACTGGGACTGGATACATTCCTGCTAATGGTAAGAGTTTGTGCTATAGCTGCTATAAAAAATGAATAGATAAATAAACAAGCAAATAAATAAATAAAGGAAGATACAACGTGGAATTAATTGGTGGACTGTATGTGGTGTAAGTAGTAATTTTTAAGATGAAAGTAATCTGAAGTCCAGTTTAGCTACAAGCTGTTTGGATCTTAAAGCTTGTGACTGTTTTTTGTTGTCACACATAAAAGATTCTTTGCAGGATCTAAAGACTCTGATGGAGAAACCCCCTAACTACTTAATGAGGTCTAGGTAAGGAAAACAAAAGCGAAATTATATGTCCCTTTCCACTGCAGGCAAGAAGTGAAATGAAAAGGAATAGTGGAAATTCCATTTTGCAGGTACTGTTTTTGTTTGTGTGGTGTTTGGAGGAAAAGATAAGGAGATGATATTCTCCACAAAGATCAGTACAGCAAATACAGTAAATTGAATACACATGCTAATAAAGTACAGAACAGAGTCAAAAAGTTAACAAGGTGTTTATTTATTTTATTTATTTATTGACATTTGTTAACCGGGTTTGTCCAACTGGGCTTGTCGCCCATTTTCAGAGGAGACCCAAGGAGAAAAGCTCCAGTAGTACATTTTTAAAGTACAATTTTAAAAAATACTGATATAGTAGCAGTTATAGCAAAAATATTCACATATGTTGGGTTACATGCATAAAGTTAAAGTTGCATTTAAAAGAAGCTTAATAACATAATTTTACATTGGTACAGTTACAAAGGTACAGTTTCAAGGACAAGAAAGAAACAAAAAGTAAATATACTATAAGGAGCACAGTGTGTTACAATAAACAATACAGCTGAAAGGACATTTTGTTCAGTGATTTAATTACATTCATTAGTGGCTAGTACAGCAAACACACATTGATTAAGAGTATAGAAAGGAGTTGTTGTAAGCTTCCATAGAAGGTTAAAGTATGATATGATCTAATTAAGTGAAGCTACCCAGGGTCAGAACAATTACATAGTCAAGAACTATGTAAATGGAACTGGAGGCATTTTATGAATTTTTTTTTGTTTTCAGTGGTCCTAATATCTATGAGATGGTATTCCATGCTTTTGCAACAGAAATGGAAAACAAGGAGTCCCCAGAGCTATTGTTGCTTTTGCCTAGGTCAGCCAGTGCTTTATTGATGGATCTTAATAGGCATTTGTTAGAGCAGATATTAAGTACACCCTGAAGAGCAGGAACTCCATCAGGAAAATATAGAATTTGGTGGGCTACTGTAAGCTGGTTATATGTGAGCAGGTTGCTAATTCTAACCAGGATAGTTGCTTAATTGGTATGCAGTGATGAGTCCGGGAGGGTGAGTCAGTAGCAAACCTAGCTGTTTTATTGTAGCAGGTGTTTAGTTTGATAAATCTGCTTTGTTTAGGCTGATGAGTATGGGGGAAGCATACAGGAGTGTGGAGAATAGGTGGGTTCTTGCTATGGTGGCTTTACTGTCATTGTTGAGGTACTTTTTGCATCTATATAAAGTCCCGAGCTTTTTATGGACTTTCTTTACTGGCTGTGCAATGTGCATATTGAATTTCATGTTGTGATCTATAATAACCCCTTGAAGTTTGGTGTTTTGGACAGGTGTGATAGGGGTGTTATTATCTGAGAATATTGTGAATGTTGGTATGGGGTCTAAGGCCCTAGTGGGACAGAATATCATTAGCTGTGTTTATTGGGGTTAAGTATTAGTTGAGAATTGACTAACCAGGTTTTAACAGTGGTAAAGGACTCTTGTGTCTATTCCTGGAGGTGAGGGAGTGATGGCGCAGAGCAGATTAGAGTGGGGACATTGGTGTGCTGGACTAGAATGGCATGCTGAGTAGCTTTGTGGAGTTGGTTGGTGAATATGTCGAAAAGAAGAGGTCCGAGAATGGATCCTTGGAGGACCCCTAGGTTAGCAGTTAGGAGGGGATATAAGGAGCTTTGCCATTTTACTGCTTGTTGGTGGTTGGTTAGATAGTCTTGAAACCATGCTAGTGTGGAGTGGCTCAGATTAAGATCAGAGAAGTAGAAAGGAGTTTGGGATGGGAAACAGTATCAAAGGCCTTGCAGAGATCTCGGAATACAGTGGATACTAGGTTGCCATTGTTTCATTTTGTTTACTGTGTTGGTAAAGCTAATAAGGGCTGTGGTAGTACTGTGATTGGGGCAGAATCTGTGTTGAGTGTTGGTTAGCAGTTTATTAGTGAGGACATAGTGCATTATTTGGGAATGTGTACATTTTTTCAAGGATTTTTGATAAGGGGGATAGAAAGCCAATCGGATCATAATTAGAAAGTTCCACAGAGTTACCTCCTTTGTGGAGTGGTATTATATGTGAAATTTTCCACAGAGAAGGAATGTGTTGTTCTGATAAAGAGTGATTAATGATCATGGAGACTAGATAAGAGATGTCTTTGGCTGTGATCTTTGGATATTCTGTGAGTAATTTGTCGGCGACCAGGGTTGTGGGTTTAAGCGTATTTAAGCATTTATAAATTGTGCTAGTTGGGACAGCTGTAAGGAGAAGAGGTTTTGGTCTGCTGGTACAGAAGATAGGTTTAGATGTGAAGTGGGAAAACTATTATTGGTGAAGGCTAGGATGGATTTGATGATGTGTTCGTTGAACTGGGTGGCAATATTATTAGTGGTGGTGTCAATGTTAGGGTGTGGAGTACTGGTCTTTCCTGGTTATAGGATTTTATTAATGGCAGCCCAGAATTTTTGTGGGTTATTTGTATGTTTGGTTTGAATGCCTATATAGTAGTTTCTTTTGTCTGTCCTATTTTGCTTTTTGGCTTTGTTCCTTAGTTCCTGGTTGTTGTGTCTTTCGGCTTTTCCCAGTTAGGGGTCGCCACAGCGGAACTCCGGTCCGCTAATGATTGGCAGTAGATTTTTACGTGCCGAGTTGCCAGCTCCGACGCACAACCTTCAACAAAGGTATGCCCATTCATGCATGTCTCCACACAGAAGACGTTCTAGCTGAGAATCGAACAGGACAACGTCTTTCTGTGAGGTGACAACGCTACCGCAGCACCACCACAGCAGATTGTTCCTTAGTTCCTGGTATGTCTATCTATCTATTAGTTTGAGTTTTATTTTGATGTCACAAGTCCCATGCTTTATCTCTTTGTTTTAGTAGTAGACTGGTATCTGTGGTCAGCTATGGTGGCATAGCTGGATTTAGTTCTGACAGTTTTGATAGGGGCATGATGATTTAGAATGTTTAGGAAAGTGTTATTGAAGTTGTCTATGGCACTTTCCAGGGGGAAAGATGAGAGTGATCTCCAGCTACACTGATTAAGTGCAGATATGAAGTCATGGGTTTTGAAATTCTTTGTGTAGTGGATTTATTGGAGGGTGGAGGATTTTAATAGATTCACTTGGTGTCTAATTATAAAGGTGGGAAGGTGTTCACTGAGGTTGTCCAGGAGGGGGCCTGAAAGGTAGGACTGATATGATCTGTTAGTAAAGATCCAGTCTAGGATGGAATCCTTTTTTGATGTTTTATCTACCTGTGTTGTGGTTTTGATTAGGTGAGTGAAACCATGTAGGTTAATGTGGTTAGTGGAGTGGACTGAGTTAAAGGAGAACCAGTCTATATTATTGATTGTTTCTTGGTGAAATTTTTGTGATGCCCAGTCTAGAATGGATTTTACTGTATTAATGTTATTGCCAGGGGTATATAGGTACCAGTTATATGCAAGTGTTTTTTTAGTTGATTTTTGGCTTAGTGAACATTGTTTCTGCATTATTGAACTCGGCTTGTTTGTTGGCTAACAACTCAATGGTCAGGTTGTTTTGAAGAGGAGAGCAATGCCTCCACCTCTTGTGGATATTCTGTCTTGCATAAAAAACATTGGAACCAGGTGGAACAAAGTCATTATTACTGTTTAGTGGATTTAGCCAGGTCTCTGTGAGAAGGACTACATCGGGCGTGTAGAGGGCCAAGGTAGTGTATAGCTCTGGGATTTTGTTCAGTATACTCCTTATGTTTATTTTGAGTATAAGGATATCTGCTGATTTCTTGGGGGAGATTAGGATGTTATTTGTTTGGTAGCAGAGGGAGCTGTTATTGTTTGTAGGGCCAGGGTTTGGGTGCACATCTCCACTAAGTATGATTTAGGATGCTATTTGGATTATAGTTTTTAGGCATTTGATTATAGATGTGTTATATTTTGTGGAAATGTGGTTGTTTAGTTGGTGTGGGATTACTTTCAATGTGGCAAGGTCAAGATTTGAGATGTAGTTAGAAGGAGATATTACTGAAAAGGCTGGTTTGGTCTGTGAATGCGTTGGACAGGTAGGGGATTTAGTCTGAAATTTTGAGTTGCTAGTGTAGTAGTAGGAGGTTACGTGTCAGGCGGTGGCGAGGCTTATTATTAATGTAAAGGTTTGGGGCCACATTTTGCTCTGGCACAGTGTTGATATATTATGAATTTTTAGTAGGTATCTTTACAGGAGTGAATATGGATTTAGGTGTGGCTATACATTATGTAGGTTGTGGTTAGAGTAGGGGATTGTGTAGGAGGTATGACCCTGAAGTAATTGTTCAATGTGGGTATTGTGTGAGTGAGGTGATGTGGAGTGAGGGTAAATATTGATGTGGATTGAAGAGAGTGAGAAGAGGAGTGGCTATATAGAAATGAGGTTGGTGTGAAAATGAGGCTTAGGGGAGTGGCTAGTTAGGTATAAAGGTCAAGAGCCTGGGGTGGCTAGGAATGGGGGTAGGGTAGAGGACTGGACTAAGCCAGAGTGTAGCGAAGAACGAACAGAGCAGGAAGAGCCAAATTCCAGGTATGTGCAACTAAGAACAATCAATTGCTCTGAACTATTGGCTGGTTAATAGCAAATCTCTTTGTCCATTACGCTATAACACTTGTAATTGTAGATAGTAGTGAGACTGCCTTGGTATGGGCAGCTGGGAGCCTAAATAAATGTATATAGTAAGAAGGCTATGGTTAAATAAAATGATGGAAAAAGGTGAAACAAAATGTATTAGAGTTGGGAAGGGAGTCTATAGGGAAGATATAAAATGCAGAAGATGTCTGGTGACCAATCAAAATTACTAGGGGGTGGGAGGATGGCAGAACGGTTATGGTGTTTACTTTATAGACACAAGGTGCAGGGTTTGATTCTCACATGGGGTAATTGGCTAGGCTTAAAAAAATGGCCCACAAGGGCAGTTAGTCTAGTACTAATCTATGTACCTATGAACTATAGGGACTAGAGGAAAAGCACTATAATCCATGTGCAAGCTACTGTAATAAAGTCTATATTGGAATTGCAAAAGCCCTAGTCACTGAATACATATACACGACATATATTCCACGAACCGCGAATACACCGAATGCCCTCAACCATGAAATTCAAAAACTTGAACCGTCATAGTTGCCCCACCCCACCGACCGCTACATACTACCAACCCAAACAAACTAAATAAACCACATATATATATATATACACTAACCAAAACCCTACTTCTAACCTTAAACTAAACCCTGCTTCTAACCCTAAACTAAATCTTGCATATACCACCATGTATGTACTTACCTTAACCCGTCCCGCACCCTAAACCTAAGGTCCGTAACTATCACATACTTACCTTAAGAAGCTATACCCAAACAAAATAAATAATCCACACACATACACTTAACAAAACCCTACTTCTATCCCTACACTAAATCTCATATACATTACTATCTATGCACTTACCTTAACCTGCACCCTAACCCTAAGGTCTGTAACTATTGCACAATTACCTTAGGGAGCTATACCGCAGAAGGGCCAATCATGACGATTCAATATTTCAGATTTCATGCTTCAGGACGATCAATGTTTTCGTGGTTTGATGAAGATGTGTCAGTGTTTACGTATTCGGGTAAGTGGACCTTCAAGGTTCTAATAGGAAACCGATGTAATAATATTGGAGGAGAAAGAAACAGAGTAAAAAAATCTCTGCTGCTGGCTCAGGCATTTGTATTTAGCAAGTGAAGGATTATCATAAAATATAGTTTTCAAAATAACCTTTATGTGGTGAAACATACATTTATTAAGGTTTAGTTCTTCAGGGCAGCATAAACTCCGGATATCTTTTAGGTTTGACAGAGTTGTATTTTTGTGCAGTAAAAGGAGCTGTAGCAGTATCGCAAATGTTGGGAGTGCACAGCAATTTAAGGATATAATAGTGTTTGGTTCTTCAGGGCAGCATAAAGTCTCAATATCTTTTAGTCATTTATCTTTTAATAAATTATGAAGTGTGTTGGAGTTGTGGTCTTCCTTGCTGTAGAGTCTGGCTGTTGATCCATGTTCTCTTGTTTTGCAGGTGTTTCAAGTTAAAAGTTCTGGGGCTTTTGAAGGTGTCCTTGGTGGGCCTTATTGTTTCTAGATTTGTCCCTTGTTCTCTTGGGAGATGTCCATGGTCAATTGAGAGTTATGCCCTGGCCTCTCAGTGTGGGACAGCTGTACTGGGACTGGCTTGCTGGGAAACAGGGTCCTGGGCAGGGATCGATTTTGAGTGCTTCTGATTTGGTCTTGGTGGATTCCTGGATTCCCGGGAGTTGTGTGGATCTGTTCTCTCAGTGGACTTCTTTCATTGTTTTCTTGGCGGCTATGTCAGTGTTTTTGGGTTTATGTGTGGTGTGGTTCTGGAAGGGCATGCTTTGCGATTTGTCTCAGGGCTTGTTTTGGTATGGGTGGGAAGTGTTTTTGTGCTTTTTAGTTGTTTAGTCCAGTTGGTTATGGAGTGGTGCTGTTTGGGATAGTGTGGGAGTCGGTCTTTGGCATGCTTGTCAGAATTAACTTTGGCGATGGTTTATAATTCTGGGGATTCTGGAATGCCCAAAGCAGCAGTGCATAGCTTACACTTGTTATCATCTGAAGTTCTGTAATCAGGTACTTTGTAGCTACATCATGGCTGTCTTCAGTTTTTTTTTTTTTTTTACCATTCTTTGCTGTCTTAGTGTTCTAGTATTTAATTGTCAACTTGTTTCTTTCTTGCTGCTGGTTTTGCATTTGTTTCCTTCAGGATGAACCTCCTGATCACCAGTGGCCAGATCATGTCAGATTTAGGGGCAAGATCAGAAGAACTGATGGCCCAGGTGAAGTCACTTCTTGATGAGACATTGGCGTAGCACGGGCAGTCCAGGTCTGAAAGTGTCAACCCAAGTAGACAACCCCTCCAGTCAAGCATGCCAGATCTCATGGAAAGAAAAATGGGCATGACATAGGGTGAGTGCTCCTCCCAGTGTAGTAATCATCCATGTGGGGTCAATAGAGGTAACACATAGTTTTTCTGACTTAATGGGTACAGATGAACAAGGTATGGTACAGTCAGCAGATGAATACTTGGGTACATTTTTGGATACTTTGTCTGAAGTTGATAAAGTCAGATTGTTTGATTTGTTTGTAGACATGGGTTTTCAGGATGGAAATGGGGCTGATGTTAATGTTGCTGGGACAGTCCAGGACTCTGGGAGGCTAATTATGATTGGTTCACTTCTTCTTCAAGGTGAACCAATGGGAATAATTTCCAGGGAGACAGGTACTGCAGATTATCCAGGTTCAGGTATAATTTCGCATATACATATACATATAAAGTATATTAATATTTTTGATTTGGCCAATAATTAAGGGGTCTGGTGTTTGATAGATACACAGGTCACCAGGAGCAAGGATTTGATAACAAACCTTGTAGTTTTTGGTAAGCGGTAAGCAGGTAAGGCCCACTACCATAACTGGGACAACTGGGTGGCTGTGTTTATTTGTTTTATGGCCATCTTAGTTGATCCCAGTCAGGCTTTGCCTTTGTTAGCTAACTTGAAATATTTCAAGGGTGAGCAATGGTTTAGGTGGGGTTTGCTTGGTGATCGTATGACCAGAGGTTTAGGAGACTCAGAGCTTTGGACACTTCCTTCAACTGGGAAGAGAAGCATGTGGATTCCTGGTTGAGTGTCATGGTTGAGAGGCCTAGGGTCTCCAGTCAAGTCATTCCAGAAATCATCCCTAATACCATTAAATCATGTTGGTCATTTAACTCATTCCCTCCAGTAGAGCTCTTTTGAGTCTGTACCTTTAACTCCCAGTGGGTGTGGCTTCAGCGTTTAAAAAAATGAAGTTAACACCTTACATTTTTAACAAATACCCATTGACAAAGGTCATATATCAATGCAATTGTATTTGCCATCATGTATGCTTCGAGATAAAAGTTTCTGATACCTTGTATGTAACATGATTTTGGAATTATTAATACAAATATGAACAGGCAATATTTGATGCCTAGAGGCGCAGTAGAAGGTAACTGCAGAAACGCCTGGAGACATCACTTGGCTGTAATGAGTTGACAACAGTTTCTGCCTGCATCAGCCTGTTATTTTCAGCATAAGTACTTGACCTGTAGTAAGAGGCATCCCATGCTCAGATATTGGTCAAAGGAAGCAGTGACAGGGGTGCAAGGTTTGGCTTTACCCAAGGCCTTTACAGTTGGGTTTTCTTGGTAATATCCCAGGATTCTCAACCATTTCACAGTGGAATGGGGGACCTTCATTTTGAATTCCCAGTAGCAAGTAGGCTTACTCCCTTTCATGTTAAGGCTGATGTTTTGCTTCATTTATTGGCAGTTTACCCCAATCATTCACTTAGGCAAGAATAATTTGAATGATTTTTTTCATGGGTTTCCATTGAAAGCTAGAGCAGTGCCTCAGCTTTAGACTTGTAGTAACCTACAGTCTTTTAAACATAAAGAAAAGGATTTGGGGCTACTTCTTGAGAAGGAGATTTTGGTGGACAGAGTATTGGGCCATTTTTCTACTCCCCCCAGTCCCTTACTTTCAAATTTCTCCTTTGAGTTTAGTATCTAAAAAGTCCCCTGGGCAGTTAAGACCTATCTTACCCTCCTGGCGGCTCAGTCAATGACACTGTTAGTATGAAGAATACATATGTGCAATACACCATTTAATTCTGATTCATTCAGCTGATTGGAGGTTCCCAGGGATGAAGGTAGATGGAGACCTTTTCATGGATACAGCCATGCCCATGGGATGTTCCATGATGTGTTCCACTTTTAAAAAAATTAGTTCCTTTTCACTCCCTCCACATTACAGCAACTGTTCCTTTAGGTGTCCAGGAGTTGTTTTGGAAGATATGTTCAATTATTTTATTTTACTTTTTTTATTTATTTATGCTTTTGAGGGATGTGGCACTAACAAATATTGTGTTTTTTGGGGAGTGGACCTCTCATTATATATGGCAGTTAGAAAGACATCAATGTTTTATATTATACAGTAGTGATGAAAGGTATTGCAAGGAAATTAATAGTCAAATAATTGCCTAGAAATCCAAGTAGCCAAAAATATTGTAACAGAGATTCAGTAGAGGAGTGCAAAGTGCAAAAGCATGAAAGCAGAACAGTTGTACAAAGAAGAATAAAAATACAGTAGATGGGCAGTGTACATTTGGTGAAAGATTCTCCTATAGTGTAATGAACAGCAACATGGACCACAATGATATTTAGAGTGGGGGGATAGCATGGAATTTTGATGCAGCCTTATTAACTCAATGAGAATGAAGAATGAAGAAGGATAAGAAATAGCTTACAGAAACTGCAACTTCATATATATATATATATATACACACATACATATCTATATATATATATATATATATATATATATATATATATATATATATATATATATATATATATATATATATATATATATATATATATATATATATATATACACATATATATATATATATATATATATATATATATATATATATATATATATATATACATGTATACATGTACACACACACACACACACACACACACACACACACACACACACACACACACACACACACACACACACGTAATATATAAAATAAACTAGAATCAACTGATGTAATGAGGAAATGCCTGCTGTTTTATTTGTATATGCTGTTTGGTTGAAGTTTTCTTTTGATAAACATATAAAGTTCTCAAGAATAAAAAAAAATATATATATTGTGTAAATTTGAAATTCCCATGGCATTTATTACAAATGTGTGCATTGCAGTGATTCCAGAATAAGCTAAATAAAACACACACCAGATTGCCTTTGCAACCTCCTTTGCAATTGTTCAATACAGCCATATTAAATAATTACAGGACAACGAATATGCCATAAAACTTCCAACACTGTGAAATGAAGCAAGGCTGGGTGACATCAAAGATCCATCCACTCCAGCACCTTAAAAATGGCATAACTGTTATCCACACATCTCCTAAACGTACAGCATAAACAACCACTCATACTCTTCAGTAAGCATATAGAAGCCCCTTTTATGCCCATGAAAGTGTGGGGAGGGACAAGGGAGAAGGGATAAATCCTTCCTTTATAGCCCAGCAAAAAAGGCTACAGGGGGAGAAACCATTAATCTGCCACAAGCCACAAAATGCAAAAGCATGTAGGAAGCAGGTCAGATCTAAAGCTTAGATATGTCATAACTGATGTGGCTCCATGACAATACCTTCTGCACTGTGAAGAATGATTGTCCCAGATCCACTAAAGAAAATGCACACCAGATTGCCTTTGCAGCCTTCTTTATTGAAACAGCCATATTGAACAATTGCAGGACAATGAATATGCCATGAAACTTCCAAGACTATAAAACCAAGCATGACCAGGTGACATAAAAGATCTGCCAAATCTGACACCTTAAAAATATCACTGCTGTTATCCACATCTCCCATAGTGTACAGCATGAACACCTACTTTTACTGTAAATAAACATATAAAAGCCCCTTTTCTGCCCATGAAATCAGGAGAGAAAACAATGGAGGAGAGATAAATTCACCCTACATAGCTCATAGTAAACATACTAATAATATTCATGCCCATGATAAAACTTTCTGTACATCCAAGGTAAAGTCCAAACAGAGCAGGTCAAGTCTCAGAACAGACAGATGAAACATCCAAAAGAAACCAAATAGTGTCTCTGTCTAACACGGTAACCTAAAGCTGGAGTTGCCCGACACAGTCACTGGTTAGCAAATTTCAGAGAGTTTCACAAAATTATAGGAGGAACAGAACAAGGCCAGGACACTCTTTGAATACTAAACAACCATTTGACCATGACCTCTGGACGTGTAATTTTCATGCAAAATAACAGTCCAAAATTTCTGATAAGAGTCGTCACTTTGGCAGTTGGACCACATCATTATGTCCAAGGTGGAAAACAATTATCTCAGGTATGCCAATCACATAAATCAGATTATTCAAACAAGACAAAAGCTGAGATCACCTTAGACACAGCAAACATTTCCATATCACTTTATAGGTGGAAGCATCAGGACCTAACTTTAATCCGTTGGACCAATTAGCTGCTATCTAACCTCCCTGAAAATACAAAATTTCCCAGAATGACCACTTGAACTATACCTGAACATAAAAAAAATAATCTAATAATATATATATATATATATATATATATATATATATATATTTATAAAACACACACAAAAAGGTAGAACAGGCAACACATCCACCTTTTTTTCATCTATTAACCCTTTCCTGTCCTTTCCTTCTATCTCCCTCTTCCTCTCTAGCCCACTCAGCTATTTTGCACACGTGGATGCTTTAAGGTTGGTTGTATGGTATACAATATCAATGTCTCATTCCTCTCTTTTTGGTCTCTCTTTGTTCTGTCTGTGACAGAAAAAAACTATATTGATGACCAGATGCAGATGTCACAAGCAGATAGGCTGTTAGGGCACTTGCAGAATAAAGAGAGTTCAAAGGTAGATATGGCTAGTAAACATAGGGATGCAGCAGTCCAGTACAAGGAGGAGTACCTTATCGGTTCTGTTAGTTCCTTAAGAGACAGATCACTCATCCCCACTCTGCTCCCATGTCAGAGATTTGGTTGCTGCCAGAAGTCAGTCTGGATCTAGGCAGCGGTGACTTCATACAGTAGGATGCTGCTTATACAAGTAATGGTAATGTGCAATGTAATAGTTTAGACGGTACTGAGGAGTGTGCTGATATTATAAAAACACCACTCATAGTAATATTTAACAAGAATAATTATGTGGTGCAAACAATATTTTAAATGAGCAGACCACAATATTTATATGATAGAGCAGTTTTGCTTAAAGATAGTAAAAAATGAAAGCATGATACAAATGTAGTATTTCAATTAAAAAAAATGAAAAAAGAGCAATATGTGTTTTTCATCACCCTAACTTTCAAGAATCAAGTGCTGCATTGTGTGTGTGTGTGTGTGTGTGTGTGTGTGTGTGTGTGTGTGTGTGTGTGTGTGTGTGTGTGTGTGTGTGTAAGTGTGACCACACTCATGAACACATATGTCCAAACAGCCTCAAATAATAGGCTGATTTCACTCCAATGTTTCAGTAAAACCAAGGACTAGCGAAAGATCAAAAAACATATGTTGCAAAATAAATGAACAAAAGCTATAAAGATACAAACCATGTACATAACAAATATTGTGTAAATCAGCAAATTGAAACTCCAAAAGCTTAAAGATTTATATCATAAAACTGATTATATTAACTGCAGACTAAATACATGCTTTACTATTTCTTTCTCATGTACCAATAGTTTTAGTCAGTTCTTAAAAAAGTGCTTGTAATCCAAGGTAGATATCTGAGATACATTAATATGCAATTTTTTTCAGAGACATGACTATGAGCAGGATGTCTTTCATCAGCATTCTTTACAAAACTGCTTCTATATTTAAAAGAAGTGAGATAGACACGTTCAATGCACTTGAAAGTATAGTCTAATAGAAGTAAGTTTGCTTACTTAAGCTGCTGCATCTGGCTGTGGCAGTTCATATCTTTTTCATTTCTTTCATGTATTGGTTTATGTTTTTTTTTTGTTCTTACCAAGTAATTCTACATGACATCAATTAACAATAAATGTATATTGATGGTTCTGTGCATTTAAGTAAAGGGCACCAGTCAGCTATAGTAATATGCTAACACTAACTCATATCTGTAGATCTATAACTTTATGCTTTTTGTCCACTTCTTATCATCAATGAATCCATACAATTTTATTAATTTCATTATGCTAAGAGAGCTTAAAAGCCTCTGGCTAAGTAACATGTCAATTACAAATGAGTTTAACCAGGGATAAATATAAATTTAATACTGTAATTTATTGTTTGAAATATAAGCATGGTCCTCAGTCTGACACAGCTTATTATTAATTGTTCCAGTGCCCAAAGGGCAATTAAGGTAGTGCATTTACATTTTTTCCACATACGTCAATGTAAATTTATTATATAAAGTACATATTTCTTGTCTCCTTGCTCCAATAAAGCCCACATGTGACAAAAGACTTTTGTGTACTACAGAATTATTTGGCTATGTTGTAGTTAATAAATGTGAAAAGGCAGCACAGTGTCACTTTGCATTAACTAAACTTACTGTATTAATTATCTTAGAGGCAGAAAAGGGCTCGTGGTTAAGTAACGACTGCAGAGCCTTAACATGCTGTACAAGTATGCTAATGAAGTCAAATATAGTTTATGCACAAATACTAAAACAGGCAATCAGTTGTTGCTGCCTTGCTAAAGAAGAAGTTGTGAGACATGCTGCTACCAACTATTTTACTTCTTCTAATAGTAGTTTTATTGTATGATGATAAATTTACTTAAATAATACTTCCACAAATCAAGACTAGATTATTTTAAAGCAAATTAAGAAAAGCTAGCAACATTCCTCATAAATTCAAATTTCAGTAGTTTGTCAGTAGCTTGCACTGTTTTCACAGTTTTCCCCTCTTGGTTATTACACAGCACATACACGGTGAGCAAAGGATGAATCCCATGTGGCTTCTAAGCTGGTGACACTTTGATCCAGATGTCTATGGCAGTGGTATCCCAGCTGCACTTCCTTATTTATTTGAAATATTTAATACAAACTAGCACAGTGCTAATGCTATGGTTTGTCATAGCTAGAAATCTGGACTGCATGGAACTAATGGAAACTTTTCTGAAACAGAAAAATATAAAAGTTTTGCTGATGAAAAGAAAAGAACACAACAGTACAAGAGAAACTTGAGTGCACTTTATTAAATAAGCAAAAGTCTTGACTATTGTATACATTTAATACATCTGCTTCAATATTTTTTTTGTTTTCTTCAAATTTTATGTTCTAAATACTTCTTTCTGACATGAAAAATTCTCCTTTTGAGTCCCATTCTTAGCTATTATGGAACATTGGATGAGGCCAGCAGATAGTGCAGCTTAGGAATTAGGGCACAAAAACCAATTCTGAGTTGCCTACAGTCGCTTTAAAAAATTTAAATTAAACAAATAGCGTACTTCATTGCGAGAAAACTCATTTGAAAATATCAGAAAAGTGTCATCAGAATGGCATTACTTTCAAGTTATATAAGTTTTTATTGTTTTGTGGCACTTTCCTCGTGATTCATAATATTTTAATCTGTGGCTCTATTCTGCCACAAAGTTTAACTGTATGGCCAGATTCCACAAAAGAACAATTTTGCTGATTTGTGTTTTTTCCCTTAATGTTCCACCATATTACAAATTTACAGTACTCAACAGAAGGAAGTATTGTTTACAATGTGGCATTAACTTATTTTAGTCTGTATCAAAGTCCATAGATAGCTTAATGATTTCTCCTGAAAGATCACTACCCAAATAAATGGTTGAACCACAAAAGGAAGTATGTTACTGCTGAAGCAGGAAGAGGGACAATTTGGTCTTCTAGAAAAAGGTGAAATGCAGGCACATCCTGCAAAAGGTGAAAAGATTTACTATCACTGTAACAGTAAAAATGACTTTTCACAACTGCTTAACTGTAAACAAGGGTGTGAGTCTTTGCTGTGGCCAAAGTGGCATAGAAAACAAACATGTCCCTGTAAGTACAGTTACAAGACAATAGCAAGCACGAAAAACTAAAAAAAAAAAAAAAAAAAAAAAGTGAAGACGGAAAAGCACTGGCACTAAACTGCTAATATTTTTGGTGAGTTTTGTTTTTTAATCCAAGAACCAGAATTAACTATATAACAATGATGTTTATAAAGCAGTGTAATGCACATTCATAGTGTTTTTGATAGACATGTAGGAAGTAAATCTTAGGAAATAAAACTGATGAGAGAATAAAACATTGGATTACAAATGTGTATAGTAAAACAAAAGAACATGCACATGGTAGCAGCACTATATATAATTACAAACATAAATAAGTATATACATACAAAACACACATACAAAACAAGATTACATAATAGTACAATATTAAGAAAATGTATCTGTCTGTGATTCTTTTTTCAGTGAGCTAAAGGTAATTCTGAAAGGTTCCTGTAATGGATTGCAGCATCATATTGCTTGATTTAAACCTTATAATGCTTGGCTTGTACTAAATAACAAAATATTAGAGCAAAGAGATTTCAACATATATATTCAAAAGAAATAATCATAGTAAGCATCTTCTAGCTCATCTACAAAGGCGATTTCATTTGAAATTAGATGATTATATTCTTAAAGGATGATAGGTGCCATAGAAGGAGATGAGCTGAAACGGTCGAACCATGCTTTAGAATTCACTATGGATCAGATGTAAATGTTATCAGTTATGTCAATAAATAATTGAATCTATAACACCTAGACAGCATGGCAAACATACATGAGCCATTAGACAGAAGAACTTGGAGTCTGACAGCTTAGTTGGAAAAGAAAAAAAAACAGCAAAATAAAATTTAGATAGATGGATTTTTCCATTTAGAAACTAAGCAAAGTAAAGCTATACAAAAAACAAAAAATAAACAGATATTCTCATTGATATTTTATGAACCAGTAGGACACATAATTTTGTGAATAACTCTGACAAGAGTAATTATAACTTTCATATGCTTGTTCACCACTTCCCTTTTCATTTTCACAAGCTAATGTGATAAGAGTGGCAAGCCCTGAACCTATGGCAACTGTCAAGGGATGCTTTCCCCGCACTCAGCACATGTACCTGATTAATATACCAATTGCTATGCTGTGTGTAGGGAGTGACTACCATTGGAGAGAAACAAGTACATGCTTTGTGTTTGGTGACGCATCACTGAAAAAGAAAATTGCATCCTTATACTTATTAAAAACTGACATGTAATATAATGCAATATGAATTTTTGGCTATGATAAATGTATGTATACTAGAAGCTGTAAGGGTCTGGGTTTGGAGGGCACATTTCTTTATAGTTAACATCAGGCTAATAAAGGATATGTGCTCCTTTGTGAACAGTATCCTTTTATTGATAGGTGCGGTAAACTGTATACCATGATTTTGTAATGGAGGGTTTGCTATTTTTAAAACCTGGCTGCTGACAGATATGAAGTACGAAGTACAACTAAAGAGAACAGCATCAATTCTCACCCAGACAGGGGAATCACAAAGGTCCAGACTTAGTTTGTGGTGAAGACTGGAAGCTTGTGTACAGACTTTTGAACTAATTCAGCCCAAGACTGTCATAGAAACTATGACTGGCAGTATATAATCTGTCAGCTTCTTGCAATGTATCCTCCAGATATGCTGGTGTGAGACTTTCTGGATTTCTGATATCCATTTATAAATTCCTAATAAAGAGATATGACTCATTACAATATATAGTAACGTTTGGAAAGGACATTTTTAATTTACGTACAGTATATGACTGAGAACTGATTAAGGTTTTTTTTTTCCAGGACTGGACTTTAATGTAAATATTTATCCAGTAGTGATTAAAGTTTGTGTCTAAAAGCTTCCTGATGCATGTGTGTAGTCTAACACTTAAATAGAAAGGGGCTGCTCTGTGGAAAATGGGAAAGGACTTTAGTAATTTGGCAGAGAGCTAAGAAAAAGCATTCCTGTTTTGGATATCTTAACTTCCAGCCTGAAAAATGATAATAATTAATAATTATATTATGCAGAATGACTAACCCTTCTGCAGGTTGTTCATTGACAGAAGGCTAATGCATACAAACATAAACAGGACCACATGTTTATTTTCCAGATTCTACCACATAGTATTTGTTAATAATCTAAACCAATGTGCAGATAGTTCAGTGTTTAATGGAAACAAATGATGGGAACTTGAGCATCCTTATCCTGTGCCTTTAAGAATAGCTGAGATATCATTATTCATTATTTCTGTGGCTAATGTTGACTGTGGATTGTGAATGTTTTAACAGCCTCCCATAAATATTCCACTGGATGATACCAAATGCTTTCTCAAATGGTCAAGGGTAGCATAAATAGGGTCTAATAAAGATTTAAACGTTTCCACAGGCAAAATTTCAATAACAGCATAATTAATCTATTTACGTTTTAAGAAACAACTCACTAGACTGTATCATGTATTTCTTAAATCAGTTGCATCAGGAGGCACCACTTTAACCCAGTGACTCTGATTCAAACACAAAATAACACTACAGGGTACATTAAGAAGTAGAAGCCTCAAATTACCATGTCTCAATGCTGACATTATAAACAACACGTGGACAGCACCTAAATTGGTGCTACAAATGAAAACAACTCCGTATACTCACGAAAACTGAAACTAGGCTGAAGGATGAGTTCTTGCAATTCTAATTATGTATGCGCACATTAAAGCATCAATAGCAACATAAGGATAGTTTCAGTGTATGTAGCAGACAGACATTCAGATACAGCCAGACAAAGGCTATAAATCTAATCAGGTATCACATTAATCATATATAAGGGAACATGTTTTTCAAAAACTCACACCAGCTATAAAGTACCATCCTCTAGCTGAAATAAGATCGTACAAGACTCTTAATAGCTTCAAAAATAAGCTGAAAACAAATCTTGTTGAAAAGGTTATGTGGACTTGTTTCAAACAAACTGGCTAAGAGGTTGTATAACAGCTACTCATGTAAGAAAGATACAAATGTTAATTTAATGCAATTATACTAGTTTGTCTGCAGTAAAAATAATATATAAATGTTTAAATATCACTGTTGCATGTCTGTATATATATATATATATATATATATATATATATATATATATATATATATATATATATATATGTATATATATATGTATATGTATGTCTTTACCTTTTTACATCGAAATTCATTGATGCCATAACATCGAAAGCTCATTTACTCTAACTCCCAGAACAGTGAACATGGCTTCCGGGAATGTAACCACTAGGCCAACATTGAAAATCAGCAAAACGAACCACACAAAACCCACCAGAGTGGTAGCAGACATGTTCTCATCCAGGGTGGAGAAATGCCAGCTTGAATGTCTGTGAGTTAGGCAAATGAATAAGTCTATGAGCTGTTGATGAGTTGATTCTTTTAGTGCAGGGATTGATTCCATCAGCCTTCATTTGCCTGTTGTTTGACTCTGAGCAAGTTGTATATCAAGGCAGGATAGGTCTGCAAAAGGTCCACGTATATCAGTGCTTTACCCAGCAGGCAAAATAGAAACAAATAAACAAGAAAATGCACTGGAAATTTGTCAGGAAGAAGTTGAAGAAAACTCAGAGAAAGTCTAGAATCGATTCCTTTAAAAAGGCAGTGTCAAAAGCAAATGGTAGGACAGCATCCATTTCTGCAGATGAGGTCCAAGTGGTGAGTAAACACTTCCACAATAATACGAATTCCATAGTGGATGAAATTTAACTGAAAATGCTAAAGACACTGGTTCTTACTGATATGTCTGAACTGTTGCATCAAGGCTGTAGTTCCAATTTTCGGAAAGGGAGCAAGCAGCATTGTTTGAGTTGTGGATGGCTATGCGGCTTAGTTCTTTGGAAAAGCCTGTGCTGGGGTGTTAGTAAGGAGACTTTATCCAAGAGTAGCTTATTGATTCAAGTGTAGCAATGTAGATAATTTCCTGTGTGTGGATTATGGGCCAACAGTGTCTTACTGCATATATTGCAGGGGTAACAAAAGCTTGCTGTTACTGTCTGTAGATCAATGAGTGTGTATATACCTTTAAGAAGCTACCCAAGGGCTTGCACTACAGTATAAATACTGAGCACATGCAAGCCTGACTACCATGTTGTAGCTAGCTACTCAGATGTGAACACGTATGTATGTAAGCTCTGTCTGTTAATTAGTCTGTTTGTATTTGAAGATGCTGCTATCCATCCTGATGTGTTTCTATGTATTAACACATCTGAGTGAAACCCCAAGCCTTCTTCATATTTGTGTTAGAGATGAATGAGTGACATAGGTTCATAAGTAGGTACTAGGCTATGGCCCTGGGGCCTATACAAGCCTAGCCAAATCAGTACCCTGGCTTTTGCCACCCAAGAAAATTATTTTCCTGTGCCCATGCCAAGCAAAGCCACAGAGGTGATCCCTGGGGTGAATTTCCTATTTCCCATCCAATCATCAAGATTTATCTTGAAGAGTTATAATGAGGAGCTTTGTTTGATATAGATAGGTAGTTTGTTCCAGAGTATGGGAAGTCTCTGGGACAGGAATCTATCCCTCCAGCATGTACTGTTTATTGTGGTGACAAGGTTTAGGTCCCTAGAGTGTGTAGCTTGGAGGGATTGGGATTTCTTTAAGTGGCGCATGTCCAAAAGCACTGGATTTGACATAGCGTTGTATGTTTGGCAGAGATCACCTCTAAGTAGGTGATATGTGACAGAGTAAAGCTGGAGTTTTTTGAGATGGTCTGCATAGGGCATCTGTTTGTGGCCTGTAATCCTCTTTGTGAGGTATTTCTGTGGCCTTTCCAGTTGTTGTAGATGTTATGTGAGGTACATACCAAAAAGGGCATTGTACTCTATAAAGGGTCCAATCAGTGATGAGTAGAGGGGAACAATGACCTCTTTTTTCCTGGATGAGAAACCTTTTGTGATGAGGTGTGCCATGTAGAAGTATTTCCTGACTACTGTGGTGATGTGATTATCAAAGGAGAGACTACTGTCCACCTGTGTCCCAAGGTCTCTTATCACACTTTCAGTGTTAAGTAGACTACCACCTATGTGGTAGCTCATGGGTACAGAGTTTTTACCAAAGGAGATGACAATGCACTTTTTGGCATTGAGCTAGAGGCCATGGCTTTGACACCAGGCATCTGTCTCACTGAGGCCCTTTTGTAGGATGGCCACATCATTAAGAGTTTCAATTATGGCTCCTAGTTTGCAATCAACTGCAAACTTCATTAGCTAAAAACCTTCGGTGTTAGCCTGTACTTCAGAAAAGTAGATACCAAACAGGAGAAGACCAGGACTGAAGCCTGTGGTACTCCACTTGTCACTGGTCTGAAGTTCGATTTGGAGTCTGCTACTTTCACAGTGTGGGTTCTGTCAGTGAGCCAGTTGGCAACTCATGCTTGTGACATAGGGATTTATACCTAGTTTAGTGAGTTTATAATTCCAGAGTGGGGGATGGTGTCAAAAGTCTTGGCGAGATCTAGATAGGCTGTGTGAACCACCTTACCCTCGTCTACAGCTTTGGTGACTGCTTCAAAGAAGTCAATCAGGTTTAGGAGACATGATTTGCCTTTTACAAACCTGAACTGGGTGGGGTCCAGAGTTTGGAGATTACCAATATCTTTGTTTATAAGTTCTATGATGATACATTCCATGGCCTTGCAGACCAGGCTCATTAGTCTAATAGGGTGGTAGTTCCCAGGGTCCATGTTGGCTCCTCCTTTGTGGAGTGGGATAACCGTCACTGTGCACCATTCAGTGGGAAGAAAGCCTAACGTAAGGCTATGATGGAATATGGTGCTTAGGTGGGGTGCCACTTTATTCTGTAGTTCATGTAGAATGCAGCCTAGGATATTGTCAGGTCCCATGGATGCTGTGTTCTTGGCTTTGGAGAGTGTGGTTTTCACCTGTTCAGCCATGATTACAGGAACTTTGCATTCTTCTGGTATAGAGATGGGCCCTTTAGGGGGTGAGGGGGGTAAAGTTAGCATTGAACCTATCTTCCAGGATGTTGGCAATATCAGTTGGTTCTGTATATTTAGTGCCATTGTGCTGTACCTCATAGCAGATCTGAGTGTTGCCACTGAGATTCTTGACATAGCTATAGTATGCTTTGTGGTTGTCTTTAGAATCATGGCAATTTTGTTTTCATAACTAGCTTCAGAAGATTTTATGAAGGATCTCAGCTTCGTACTAAGGCTGACCAGAGAGTTATTCCAGTCATGAGATTTTACTCTTTTTTGTAACAGTTTCTTTCTTCTGTTGTAGAGTTTGTTTATGGCAGGGGACCACCAGATTGGCTGCCTTTTATTGGAGGATAGCATCATGGTTCTATTAGGGATAGCATGATCCATGCACTTATGTAAGTGCTTATAAAGTGGATTTGTGTAGGATTCATCAGTCGTACCTCTATTGTCCATCTGCATGGGTGTTGTGAAGTTTGCCACTTCTGTCTTAAGAAGTGTGAAGTTGGCTTTGGAGACATTTTTTATGGTGGTTTCCCTAATGGGGGTGGGGCGGGATGTGGATGTTGTGGCTGATTAGCTTGTGGTCAGATCTGACCAATGAGGAATTGACCTCTGGTGTGGAACACCGGTCGCCCATGTTGGTAATGACCAGGTCTAGAATATTGCTGCCCCTGGTGGGGGTGTGGATAAGTTGATCCAAGGTGTTGGAATTTATGAATTCCAGAAAACGTTGAGCAAAAGAAATGGTACATGAGTAGTTTTCCCAGTTAATGGTGGGGTAGTTGAAATCACCCATTATTAGGGTGTTCGTTTGTACCCTAATATTTTCCAATGTATCAAGAAATGAGGAGTGAGAATCCTGGAGCATGGTGGGGGATCTGTAACAAGTTACAATTTTGATTGCAGTCTTGCCCAGAGTTAGTTGCACTTGGATAATCTCGGATGCATTATGCTGAGCAACTCGCCTGGAGGTATGGATATCCTTAATGAATATGGACATGCCTCCACCTTTAGTGTTTCGGTCCAAGTTAGGTGGCCAAAAGGTGTGGTATGAATTATAGCCTGGTAATGCAGGGGTGCTCTCTGGAGCCTTGAACCAGGTCTCTGTCACTGCACAGATGTCAGTGTTCTCCATTTTAAGAAGTGCCTCGAGTGAATGCATTTTGAGGTTAAGACTTCTAGCATTGAGTAGCATTACCCTCAGATTTTATTATTTATTTATTTATTTATTTTACATTTGTTGACCGGGCTGGTCTATCTGGATACATGTCCTTTTTCAGTAGAGGCCCGGGGAGAAAAGCTCCAACATAGTGAGAAGACAAACAGTATATAAACATTCAGAGAAAAAAATTACATTAACATATGTATAAAAGTACAAAAGTCAAATTCATGTAACTAGGTAATCATTCATATGAGAAGGAGGTTGTTTGAAGTATAGAAGCCTTGGTGAGGAGGAGCAAGGTCTATAAGGGGGTGACGAGACTAGGGTTGCGGTTGAATGGTTAGGTTTAGTCTGGTTTTGAACAAGGACATAACCAGTGTGATTTTAGGAATTCTTTGAGATTGTTTTTGAATTGGTTAAGTGAAGTTACTTGTCTTAGGTGATTTGGAAGGGAATTCCAGGGTTTCCCTATGGAGTTGGCATAGAGGGCATCGCCCCCCGAATTCTTGGATTTAACGGTTTGTATTTGAATGCTATTTGCTGATCGGAGGCAGTTAAGGTTAGAGTAGGGAGTTAGTATTTTGCTCAGGGCAGGGGCTCTATCAGGTTGGTTGATTATTTTGAATGCTTCCGTGAGTTGGGTGAATTTGAGGAGATTAGGCAGTTCCAACCAGCCAAGTTTCTTTAGGTTAAGGCAGTGGTGGGTACGGTAAGGTGTACCTGTGATAAATCGGGCTATGTGATTGTAGGCAACTGAGAGCAGGTTAAGTTCACGCTTATTGAGGAAAGATAGGATAGGGGAAGCATACAGGAGGGTAGAGAGGAGATGAGTGCGGGCAATGGTAAGCTTGGCATGAGGGGTGAGAAAATTCTTAATACGATACATGGAACCAAGTTTTTTGTTCACTGTCTTAATGGAATTGGTGATGTGTATATCAAATTTCAACTTGTGATCAATAGTTACTCCAAGTAGTTTGGTGTTGGAGACAGGCTCTATAATGGTCCCGTTGGCGGATTTAACATGGAATGATATATTATTAGGAGTTAGAAGTTCGTTTCCTAGGGGAGTGGTAGCTGAGGGGAAGAAGAGCAGTAATTTGGTTTTAGCTGGATTAAGTAATAGTTTCAATTCAGAGAACCATTTTTCAACTTTTGCAAAACAGTGCTGGGTTTTTACTTGGAGTTGAGGGAGAGAGATGTCAGTGCAGATAAGGGTAGAATCGTCTGCGTATTGAATGCAGGTGGTTTTAGGTATGACTAAGTGAAGATTGTTAATGAAGATTGAGAAGAGGAGGGGACCAAGTATAGAGCCTTGAGGGACGCCAATGGTGTTGGGGAGCAGGCCTGATAGCCTGTTTTGCCATAAGACAGCTTGTTGCCTACCAGAGAGGTAAGCATTAAACCAATTAAGGGCCAGGTTATCGAGATGTAAGCCATCCAGGGTTTGGAGCAGAAGCTGGTGGTTGACCATATCGAAGGCTTTTGATAGGTCCAGGAAAAGAGTAGCGGATATGAGTTTGTTGTTACGGTTGTTGTTTATTGAATCAGTAAAGGAGAGGAGGGCCGTAGTAGTACTGTGGTAGGGGCGGAATCCGTGTTGGGAGTTTGACAACAGGCTGTTGAGGGTTAGGTATTTTAGAAGCTGTTTGTGTACACACCGCTCCATGATTTTAGCTAATGGAGACAGGATTGCTATCGGCCTGTAGTTGGACGTTTCCGTGGAGGCACCTCCTTTGTGGAGAGGGATGATGTATGAGATTTTCCAAAGAGATGGGATGGTGGCTTCTTTTATGGTTCTGTTAATCAGGATTGATATGGGATAGGCGATAGCGTCTGATGCTATCTGTAAGTATTCCGCAGGGAGGTGATCTGCCGCTAGGGTGGTTGGTCTAAGTTTTTTTAAAAGGGAGCAGATGTAGTGGGTAGGTACTGGTTCTAATTTAAAGGAAAGTGGGGATGAGTTATTGGCAGGATTGGGTGGTGAGGAAGTAGTAGTTAGTTGGGTGGCTACAGACTGAATGGTCTCCGTGAAAAAGGAGTTAAATGTGTTGGCAATATCTACAGGATCATTCCCTATAAGTTTCTCAGGGGTGGGGGTGGTAGATTTACCAGGATGAAGGAGGTTATTGAATCCCGCCCAGAACTTTTTTGGGTTATTCTGGTGTTTGTCCTGGAGGTGGCAGAAATACTGTTTTTTGTCTAGAGTTATAGCTGTTTTAGTAGAGTTTCTGAGCTGTTGGAATTTAATGCGGTCTAGGGGAGTTTTGGTGGCTCTCCATTTGTTCCAAGCCAGGTCACGGAGTTTGATTTTAGTTTTAGTTTCTCTGGTAAGCCAAGGTGCTATACGTTCTTTGGATCTAATTTGGCGATTGGGGGCATGGCAGTTAAGTATATTAAGGAAAGTGTTATTAAAGTGAGTAACACTGTCTTGTAAGGGTAGGGTTTTTAGGATGGACCAGTTACAGGACTTGAGTTCTGCAAGGAACAGTTGTGGATTGAAGTTCTTCTTATTTCTTACTAAGCTGTATGAAGGGGGGTTAGTTGATGAGGTTTTATGTTTAATTATATAGGTGATTAGGTGGTCGCTTAGATCGTTGGGAAGAGTTCCCGAGCTATAATTGCGTGGATCCTTGTTAGTTAGAATCCAGTCAATGGTGCTTTCTTTTTGGTGAGCGTTGCCAATTCTGGTTGGAGATAAGATATTTTGGGAGAAACCGTGTAAGTTAATTGGAAGGGGGTTAATATTAGTGGTGCAGTGAGACCAGTCAATATTGAAATCCCCAAGTATAATGGTTTCTTGAGGGTAGTTAGAGGTTAGCCAGCTAAGAGTTTGTTCTAAGTTTTCTGTGTTCTTCCCTGGAGGGATATAAATTACTATAAGATTAATGGATTTTTGGGTGTTTAGGCAAACTTTTAGAGCAATGAGTTCAACGTTAAAAACTTTAGGAGGTTGTGATGAATTCCTGATGACATTCATTGTATTCTTATACATAACTGCTATTCCACCCCCCCTTTTATTTCTCCTGTCTATCCTGTGGATATTATACCCGGGTGGGATTTTGCTTGCTTGTACCTGCTATGGTGGTGAATTTGTCATTTGAACCTTGCCAAAAAAAGGCACTATAGGGGTGGCAAGAGCCTTAGCCAGTATCTGGAATCCCAAGGGCAACAGGTGCAGGCCATCTCTGGCAAAGCATCGTGTTTGTCGATCATGTCATCCCAGGCAGACAGATACTGGATCCCCTTAGAATAACACAAGAACCTTACCCAATTGTTGAAGTCAATCATTTTGTCCTTGTACTGTGGTATCATTCTGGGTGATGGTAGGATGCTACTCAGGGCTAGGGTCATACCTGCCTGGGCTACAAGATCAGAGTGCTCCTCCATGTCTCTTTTCATGTAGTTCAGGGAGGTACATCTCAGGTCATTCACACCAACATGAACAATGACAGAGTCATATTTGTACATGTTGTGGAGTGACCTGAGTGTGTGCATTATGTGGCGGATCCTGGCACCCAAAAAGCAGCTGACAGTAACTTTCTCCTTGTTAGCCTGGTGAGTGGAACATCAGTGTGCCTGACTATATAGTCACCTATGACTAGAGTGTTGGGTACATTGTTATGCCTTATGGGCTGTGGTTGAGTGGCACACTGAGTTTGTGGGCTGTGTGTCATTTGGGTTGTGTTAGGTGGTGGAGGTTGCATGTTTTTCTGCTTTGGAGGTCTCTGTTGCTTGAGCAGATTTTTATTGAGAGCCTCCACAAATGTAGGGGTGTGTTTTGTGTTGCTATGTGTGTGTTTTGGTGGTATAGGTTTTGAGGGACTATGTGATGAGTGTGGTGTGGTACAAGTGTTTACCTTCTCCTCTTGACTGCCTAGTCCAATCTTGGGTGAAGAGAGCTTTGCTTCCAATTTGGCTATATAAGTGCATCTCTCACACATTGTAGTGTTGGGTGGTAAGAGGAGAGGGTTGTCTGTGTACATGAGGCAATTGCTGCATTGCCCCAAGATGTCCAGATTCATCAGGTAGATAGGAGAAAATACCGGGAGCTGACCCATAGACATGCCTGAATAGGTGCTTATTTATTAAATACTAAAACCTGTTTTCCTCAAGACAAGTGAGGAAAGTTGAGTGCTATAGTAATTTGTAGCTTATTCAGTGCTTACGAGTTCTGATCAAGTTCTGAGCTCAAAGAAACAGATTTGAGTACTAAAACTAAAAAAAGTGCTAGTTATATGGGAAACTTTGAAGAGCAGAATTTATGGCACCAGAAATAGTTTAACCCTAGCTTGTGGCGATGCATAAAGTATATATATTTTTAAAATAACAGTAGCAAATGAGCAAACTGATTTAAAGAAATTAACCAATAAAAAGCTAGAAACTGAGCCCCATTCCAGCAGTCTTTGATCAGACAAGTTCTAACTGCACACTCTTGCCATTAGGGTGCAGGGGAACCTTCTCCAAAAAAAGATGGTCTGATTTAGTGCCCAAGTTATACAAACAAAGCTAGATTCATGAGGTCTGAATTTAGTTTATACTACAGCAAACAAGGTGTACCAATTTCAGAAAGAAACATTTCAAATAAGCAGGCACAATAAGCCTTTAACCCAGAATCTCCCAGCTCAGAAGGGCAGAATCTACCCACTCCTCCCACAAGAGTGCAGACCACACCTTCTTAGTGTAAAATAACTGACGCGAAGCCCAAACGCATAAATCAAAACTAATACATTTTTAGAATAACAAACACTAAGCCTACAATCAGCAACTCCCAACTTAGAAGGATGTAAGCTACCTGTCCTGCCACAACAGTGCAGACAACAAACCTTCTTAATGTAAATCAAGTGGTCTGAAGTCCAAGTGCTTCAACCAAAGGCTTAGCATAATGGTTACAATTTAATCAGGCTACTAACAAGCAGTAATAAATGCAGCAGAATAAATGCAGGAAGAAACACAAATACAGTAAAAGAAGATGAATAAAGTGCATTTTTTTATCAATTTTTTTATATAACAATAGAAAACAAGCAAACTGATTTAAACAAATTACCCAGTTAACCAGTAAAAAAGCACAGAACTGAGCCCTGTTCCAGCAGTCTTCAATCAGACAAGTTCTAACTGTACACTCCTGCCACTAGGGTGCAGGGGAACCTTCTCCGAAAAAGATGGCCTGGATTAGTGCTCAAGTTATGCAAACAAAGCTAGATTCAGCATGCCTGAATCTAGTCTATACTTGAGCAAATAAGTTGGTGATAGACATGGCATGTCTAAAGGGCATAAAGTCAGAACCGGAATATCCAAGGGGCATGAAGTTTGAGACGGCATGGCTAAAATTATTAGAGGCAGTTGGGCTAAGGCTGGAGGAATATACAGTAGTGAATCATCCTAAAAAGGGGTAAAACTTCACAAAACATGTCAGAAACAAGTTTAAATATTAAATATTGTTCAGCACTATTTCTTATTTGTATAATATAAAAAGGGGCATACAGAACTTTCTAAATGATATTTGCATAAACAGATATGTACGTTATTGATAAAAATATTCAAATGACTATGGAAAATGTTTGAAATAAAGTCTAAATTGCATAAAATTAATAAAATAAAGGGAAATGACCACATTTTCTCAAAGCATATGTATTTTTCGTATTAAGCAATGATATCTGAGTTATCAGAAGTGTATGAAGTGTTCACGTGTTTGTGCAGTGTTACAGTAAAGCTATTTTATAAAAGTATAGCCATTACAAAGCATAGTTCATAGACTATAGCCATTATAGACCATATTTCACAAAGTACAATATTTTGAAGGGTTTATTGTGCATTTGGATGTTGTAACAAGCTTACAGAACTGTTTGTTCATACATAATTACAAAGGGCCATATTTTTAGTGTGTTTGTGAATATTTTATGGGCATGGCAGATGGATTTTGAAAGCCCAGTGCATTTGTGCTTGACAGTAATATTGCTGAGGACTGGAAGGTGTTTGAGGAAGAGTACTACATTTTCATACTGGCTGCATTTTCTGATAAAGATGACCGTACAAAGGCATTTATTCTACTTCATTTAGCCAGGTCAGAAGCCATTGAAAGGGAGTGCTCATTTGTGTATCCACCTGCTATTTATGCTGAAGAGGGAGAAACTATCATAATGTCAAACAGGCTGAGTCAAGGGATGGCTGAGAGTGCTTAAAACATAAATTTAGAGAAATGTGTAACCCCCAGACAAATGTTACAGTGGAAAGACACATATTTTACACAAGGGATAAAAAGCCTGGTGAAACTTTTGCAGCATATATAACTGACCTGAGAAATAAATCTAAAACATGCAGATTTCGTGAATTAAGGGATGAATTTATAAAGGACAGACTTGCGTGTGGTATAAAAGATGATGCTGTGCGAATGATTTTGCTTTGTGACAGTGATTTAACTTTGAATAAGGCCATTGAGATTTGTCAGATATACGGACTCACAGAAAAGCACACAAATATGCTTATAAATAAGAACAGCTCTAGAAGACACAGTGACAAACCTCATTGGCAGTATGCAGCACGTTATTAAAAGAAATAGGTCCAAGCACATGGCCGCAACTATAATCCCTGCAGCACTCACTGGCAAACCCCAGAGCTTTCCAGCACAAGAGTGAGTCAACACACTCAAAGCATGGGTCCCAATCTAGTTTCATTGCCAACTGTCATAATTGTGGTGGTAATCATGAATCTAAAATGGAAAAATGTTTAGCTTTTGGTCAGTAATGCCACAAATGCAATAAATGGAATTACTTCAAAAGAATATGTAAATCAAAAGGCCCACATTCTTTTATTTAAAGGGAACATTTTAAGAAACATGTCGATCAGTTAGACTGTGACAGTTCCACTCTTTATGTTGATGGTGTGTCAGGGTTTCATGAATGGAAATGCAGTAGATTTAAGGGCCAAGAAATAAGCATTTTGTACTGTTCAGATAAATGGCAAACCCATGGAGCTCAAAGATGACACAGGTTCCAAGCGCAATGATATGTCTGCAGAAACATTTATGAGAGTGTGTAAAGGTGAAAGGCATGATGTGGCAAGGTGTGTGAAACTTGTTACCTATGGAGGTTAAGAAATTCAAACCGAAGTTTCAGTTGTGCTTTCATGTTACTCTGCAGGAAGGAGCTATGACTTATTGTTTTATGTGGTCAAGAGGCACGCCCAGTCATTATTAGGGCTCAGAGACAATATGAAAATGGGACTGCTTTCATTGAATAAAGAAGTCCACCATGTTAGCTTGAAAGGCCACTTCTCCAATTTTGCCCAGCACATTTTTTCTGCCTATGCAGATCTTTTCAAAGACAAACTAGGTAAACTTCCAATTGTGTACTCCATGAAGTTAGACCCAGATGTCAGTTCAATTATCAGGCCAGCCAGTAAAGTTCAAATAGCCATGCAGAACAGAGTCAAAGTTGAGTTAGATAAAATGGTGCGACAAGTTGTGATTTGTCCAGTGGAAACTCCAATAGAATGGGTATCTTCCATGGTAGTAGCTCACAAGAAAAGTTCAGATGACATCAGAATGTGTATTGATCCACAAGATTTGAACAAAGTGTTAAAACGACCTTATCATCCAATGCGCACAGTCAAAGAAGTCACAGCCTTGATGCCAAATGCCACTATTTTTTCTGTCTTAGATGCAAAGAGTTCATTTTGACAAATTCAGCTTGATAAAAAATCCTCATTGCTCAATACTTTCAGTACTCTGTTTAGCAGGTACATATTTTAGAGAATGCCATTTGGGATAAATTCTGCAAGTGAAGTCTTTCAATGTGCAATGGAGCAATTTTTTTCTGGGTATCCTTGTGCTATCATTCTAGACGACATACTAGTAAGAAGAGGTTGTGATGAAGACAAGCATGACAGAAACCTCAGAAAAGTTCGAGAAAGGGCACGTCGAGTGAATCTTAAGCTCAACTCACACAAATGCAAATTCAGGCTACAAGAAGTTCCTTATGTTGGTCATTTACTTATGAGTACAGCCCTACAACCAGATTCTTTAACGCAATCAGCCATTTTCGAGATGTCAGCTCCAGACAACGTTCAAGCCCTGCAACATTTTCTTGGCATGCTCAACTACCTAGGAAAGTTTATTCCAGACTTGAGCCAACTTTCAGCACCACTCTGAGAGCTGACACATAAATATGTAACCTGGCCTTGTTAGAGCAATACCAAAGAGCATTTGATGTCCTGAAACAGAGAATTACTAGTCCACCAATGCTCAGATACTATGATGTTCACAAGCCAGTTATACTTTCCTGTGATGCTTTGAAATTTGGTCTTGGTGCAGTCATACAACAAGAGATTCATCCTGTTGCCTATGCATCAAGTACTCTTACCCAAACTGATCAGCAGTACACCCAGACTGAGAAAGTGCTTTTGGCAATTGTGTTTGCATGTTTGAAGTTCCATGATTATGTTTATGGGAGACCTATCCAGACTCAAGCAGACCACCAACTATTAGTCACAATCTTAAGAAAACCAATGCATTCAGCACCTGACCAATTGTAACACATGATGCTGAGATTGCAAAAGTGAAATTTCAATCTTGTCTACAAGAAAGGCAAACATATTTAACTTGCTGATATGTTATCCAGATCACCCAGAAATACCACTGAACAGAATGACAATCACAGTTCTCATTCGATTGCTGATTTTGAAGTCATGAAAGTGCATCATTTTTATTCCACACATCTTGATGAGCTGAGAGATCACACAGCCACAGATCTAGTTGTACAGTAGCTCTACCACTTTATCAATCAAGGATGGCCGTCTAAGCAATCTACTTTACCTCAAACACTGTAACCTTATTTTGCATACAGAGATGAGATTTTGTCTGACAAAGGTATTGTATGAAAAGTCCGAAAGTAATTGTACCAAAGTCCTTGCATCCTGAATACATTACTGTCATGCGTCATTATCACCCAGGAACTGACTCTACCAAAAGAAGGGTGAGAAAGATAGTATTTTGGTCTCCTGTGTTACAAGACATTGACAGAGCACTTTCTTCTTGTTCAGTATGTAATAGTACAAAGCCTCATCAACAGAAAGAACCACGTCAGCTTAACCAGATTCCAGAACTATCTTGGTTGACAATAGCCACAGACATCTTTGAGTGGAATGGTCAACATTATGTGGTGTTAGTAGATTCTTACTCCAATTGGTTTGACATTGACTTACTTCCCAACCTAACATCCAGTGCAGTCATTACTAAGATGAAACATCATTTTGTGGGGCATGGAAATCCACACAAAGTTATTTCAGACAATGGCATGTGTTCTACAAGCCAACAGTTCAAGAGATTTGCAGAAGAATGTACTTTACTCAAGTCACAAGTAGTGTAGACTACCCGCAAATGGTTTGGCAGAGCACTCAGTGCAAAGTGCAAACAGGTACTTGAGAAGTCAAAACGAGATAATAGTGATGTTTTCCTGAATGTCTTGAATCTCAGAAATATTCCTCATGATAAACATCTTGGTTCACCTGCTCAGAGACTTCTGTCAAGACAAACCAGAACCACTTTACCAGTCAGTAGTCAATTGTTGGTTCCATGTGTCAAAAACAGCAGATCAGTGAAGCATAATCTGTTGAGGAAATGCCTATTCCTATTACTATGATAAGACCAGCAGACCACTCAATCCATTACGAAAAGGAGAGGTGGTAAGGATGCAAACTTCCAAAGATTATGATCAGATTGGTGTCGTGAAGAATATTTATCCAGAGCCAAGACTGTACATTGTGAAAACTGAAGAAGGAATCTTTAGGTGGAATTGGAGGCATTTACTACAGGCATTCGAGCCTATACCACAGCAAATAGCCTATGAAAGAGACTCTTAATCTCAGAGTGAGTTGTCCAGTGTTCCAGTTCCATAGGAGGTTCCAGAGGACATTCATGTTCCTGTGATGAATTGAGACATTCCTGATACGAGTTGTGCACCACAGACTGTCCCTGTTGCTAATTTTAGTTCCAACTGTTATGTTACGAGATATGGTCAAATCTCTAAACCTTGCAATAGATATGAAGCAACTAGGACATAAACATTGTATTTTGTTTCTGATGTACATAGTAATGCATGTCTATCTCTGCTATTGTTTTGCATAAGGGGCAATCTTTTTAAGAGAGAGGATGTAGATCAGTGAGTATGTATATACCTTTAAGAAGGTATCCAAGGGCTTGCAGTAGAGTATAAATACTGAGCATGTGTGAGCCTGACTGCCATTTTGTAGTTAGCTGTTGAGCTGTGAACCTGAGAGCATACTGCAACATACAGGGCCACGTAGGCCTTGAGAAGCCAAGCCACGTGACCACAACCCTCTGAAATGACTCGTACAACAGTATGCAACAGTATATCATTATTTCTGTATGTGTTAAACTGAATATATAGAAAATGGGGGTAGGACACCAATAGCAGTGTGTGTTCTCTCCCTCGTATTTATGATTTTCATGAATAGGATATCAAAACACTCCTAAGGTTTGGAATGTTTGGCACTGGATGGCTATAATTTTGTTTCTTGCAGAAAATATTGTGTTGTGACTGAGATCTCAGGCACTCAAAGGAACAGAACACTGTTGAATCTTTTGAATATGAAACAGGTGAAATGAAAATCAATATATACAAATCAGAGATCATTCTTCTTTTCCAGCAAAGAAGGGAAATAACCATCTCACATGGGGGAGCACAGCAATTTTTTATGACTGAGGAAGAGTGGTTCAGAAGACTGAACAGATAATGACTGCAGTGGTGATAACTCTGCATGAACTGTGCAAGCATGTTATGCATATGACTCAACTGTCCAGAAAGTTGGAAGATTTACAAATTTTGCCTTGTATTTTTGGTCTGGTACTCCTAAAATTTGTGACAGTCTGACAAATCATTGAGGTCTGAATTCATTAAATTGTGACAGATATTTTAGTTTCAGGCTTCAAATCACTCTGAAAATGTACTCTATCTAACTGTAGTGGTATCCTACATTTCTTTTAATGCAACTATATTAACAAAAAACTTCAGTGTAGTACTCTGTGTCTCTCATACTTTCAGGTTCCAGAATGAAAGAGTTTAAACATTGTGCAATCAGAAACCATGCAGGTCAAAGAAGCTTGCAGGGTGAATGCCTTCATTTGTATACTGGGATTTTTTAAAACTCAAATTGAAGGGTATACACTCATCTACTAAATCTGTATTTTTCTAATATAGCTAAACAAGCCAATAATTTGAAGGAAGAGACCCATCACCTATTTACTTACTGCAAGAGAACAACTCAAAGTCCAGTTACTGATCCAAAAATGGCAAAGCTATAAATTCTAAGTTAGATATGCTATGTTGACCATTCACAGCTATTTCTTACAGTGGCTTCAGTGCAGGTGTGGGTTATGGGAATAAGCCAGAACCACTACTAGCATAAAGGTTATAAATGAAGTCTGAGAAGTGCAATTGTATTAAAAGGAGACCTTTGCTACATCACCTTATCAAGAGAAATCCATGCAGATTTTTATTTGGTTTCTATGCAAGACTATACTCATACTCTCATGGGGAAGGGAGTAACAGTCACAAGGCTCTTCACCAGTTTTAAATCACCTGCACCTTTCAAAGGTATCTTCACATAACATTCTACAGCTAATAGCTAGAATAACTGTGGAAAAATAAATTCATCTCTCAAGTCAGCCTTTTATGGTAAAAGCCACAGGTCCTGATGTTCTGAATTTTTTTCTCTATAAAAACAAATAAACAAATAAATAATATGACATTAATTTGCAGCCCAAGTCTAAAATAATTCCACAATATGCTTTTTAAACCTGATTTACCTCCTTCTGCCATGTTATATAGGAAAACAGTTTCTCTTTATCAAAGAACTTCCTCCCTCCCTTCCCATAGTGATGCTGATTTAATACACAATATCCCTCATAAATGTGAAAATTAATCTATTAGCTGTGATCTTATATATCTTATATATATATATATATATATATATATATATATATACAAAATACATATTTATATGTAATAATATATATAATATAATAATAATATGTATAATATAATAATATATAAATATATATATATATATATATATATATATATATATATGGTTTACCATTATTTGGTCGAATGCAACAACATCTAACATTTATTTGACCAAAAAATAACATCTAAACCCAAAATATCAAAAGACAGGAATGTCGCAAATCATTTGCACGAAAAAGTGCATACCACATTGTCCATACTATCCTCTTCCAGCCACAACAATTAGTTCACCTCTACCATCTAGCAGGGGGGCTACACCCCCCTGTACCCCCACAACCCCTTACTTAAAAATAACATCTCCGAGATCACACTACAGTGAGGAAATGGGCTATTTCCCTGTTCCTCACTGAAGTGCGACCTCCCTCCACAGTCTCCCCACGCCACTTCTCCAAGGTTTTGTACTGCCAGAACACAGTATACTGACGTACATTACCTTTTCAACTGTATGTAGCTTGCTAATCATTGCATTATTAATGTTAATGCATTTCCCCTATAATTCACATTATACTACCACCAAAGTCATTATGTCCATGACGCAAATGACCATGTAAGGACATCATATTACAGATGATCATTTACAGCTGCACATTCACATTTTGACTTTAGATTAATGTTATTTCGATGTTTTTATTAGTAAGAACAGTGAATTCAACCAGTTCATATTCCATCATTCAACATTAGACCAAGTCATGGTAAACATTTGTCAGAGAAAATAATCCTTGGTAAGATGTTAGTCTGTGATATACACACCTGCTTGTACACTTGTGCTCAATTGGCAAGAACCATTTAATCTATGGCATGTCAATGGAATGTGGGAAGAAACCAAAATAACCAGCAAAGACCCATATGGACGCAGGGAGGAGAAGAAGATGCCCCAGACAGGTAGAAGATACTCCACCAGGTTACTAATTTTTTATTAATCTATAGGAGATCCAAGTACTGTGAATTTGTGATGATAACTACGGAACCACTATGTTGTCCCACAAAGGATGAATGAGTCGTGCATTGGATTAGTTTAGTATTTTTGAAGTTCTCACTTGACTGGATTTGCATTTCAACTGACATCAATTCTGTCACATCACAACACAAAAAAGCTGTGTCTTTGGTTAGGGAAAAGCACTGATATTCTACACTGCCATACCTTACTGTGGAACCTTTATCTTTTAGTGCATTTTAAAGTTCTTTATTACTTTTGTAGTACAGTTTAAAAATGTTGCCATTTGAAACTTTGTGCAGGTGGTGCTACTCGCTGTCACATTTTATGCTACTGATAATTGAAATGTGCTCATTTTGTTGATGTTTCAGAATGTAGGATGTTATCGTTTTACAGGTTTAATCATGATATCTCTGAGATTGCATGACTATGAAAAGATGAATCTTCCGTTCTTCTGATTTTGTATGACTTTGGGAATGATAAATTTAGACACTGCTGTGCAAACAATTATTATATTGTTGTTTCCTTTATTGTTGTGGTTTACCATGTTTTCTTTTTGTTAATGTTTTGGTATACTTTAGATGTTATTGTAAAAATATTTTGCATCTCATTACATTAGGGAGATAACAGTTTTTCATTATACATCACTATATAACTGATATCAAAGTCTCAAACAACAATGTACAACCTCTAATCATTGCAAATTGCTTGGAATACATTTTATCATTATCACTAATGTTATTTCGATGTTTTTATTAGTAAGAACAGTGAATTCGACCAGTTCATATTCTATCATTCAACATTAGACCAAGTCATGGTAAACATTTGTTAGAGACAATAATCCTTGTTATAGCAGTCATTTAAATAAAAAGATGTCTTTATCTGTTAACATTTCTTTCTTATTATAAATATTCTGAGTAACAGCTGTGGTGGTGCAGCGGTAGCATTGTTGCGGCATACCTCTCAAGTGTACCTCGTTATGAGGGACGTACCTCATTTGGGGTCTTAAAAGGGTCATGCTCCTCGAAATTCCTCAAAGTTCCACATTGAATGGGTCTGTTACACATTCAGTGTTAGGAATGTTTTAGGTGAAATCCATGGTAAATTGACATTAATCATATTAATTCATTAAAGGATCTTCTTTTATAAGTGAAAACAGCATATTTTAACCATCCTATGACCTTCCTAGTTGAAGTTGTTAGTAAGCCATTAGTATGTGTTCCACATTTTGCCCATTTGTTCCACATTATGAAGGCGAGTGTTCCTCATTTTGGTGATGGAAGGTTGAGAGCTATGTTGTTGCCTCACAGCAAGAGGTTCTCCCTTTCTATTCCCGGCTGGAGTGCAGGGAGTGCCTTCTGTGTGCTGTCTGCATGTCCTCCCCGTGGGGTTGAGTGGCATTCCGAAAGACATGTGTGAATGGGCATGCCTTCATTGAATGTTGGGTGTCGAGCTGGCACCTCAGCATTCGTGAAAATCTACTGCCAATCATTAGCGGACCGGAGTTCTGCTGTGGTGACCCTAACTGGGAAAAGACAAACAACAACAACATTATAAATATTCTGAGTAACAACTGGTGGAAGGTCTTCAGGTACAAAAGCAAGAAGAGTGGCAGGTTCATTTATAGTATTAAGACAATGAGCTGCAAAACGACCGGAGCTCAGTTCACTACCTTTCCACTTGTAGTCTATATGTTTCAAAACAACTGTTTTAACAAAAAACAGTACTTGGAACAGTGTTTTGTGAATAATTGATTACATACGTACTTGGTTTGAGGAAACAAACACTATGCAAAGGACTGAAACTGTGCAAGCACATTTGAAACTGCTTAGTGACAGTGGTTTACAGTGAAGTACAAGCAGGACTTGTTGACAAAATGGTTCTATGTGCTACAGAAAATGGGAAAAGTTTAAAGGAGCTAATTTACAAGCACTGATGAATGTTGAACTTTATATCCTGTCAAAAGTTTGTCAGTTATATTCATTATGACAAAATAAACTAAGAAAGGTGGAATACCCAACAACTTAAAAAAAGGAAAGAAAAATATTTTATACGAAAGAAATACCAAATGATTTTATTTTTGTGGTAGCATACCAGAGTGTCAACAGTTTACTTTTTCAGAGCTGGACAGCTGTTCATACAGCTAAAATTATGTAGTCACATTTTTAACTGCACAGACACCACCATTGATTAAAAGACTTTGAAATATTTTTTTTTCTATCCATTAAAATATAGTTGAGTTGAAACTAGTTTGTACACAGATGCTTGCCTGTGCATTACTGTACATACAACACACATGCAAGCAAACAGACACACAACACACACACACACACACACACACACACACACAAACACGCACACACACGCACACACATGCACACGCACACATAAATGTATACACCATGCGGCATACTAACCAGTGGTCAGTTTACTGAACCCCATTGTTCAATGAGCCATACAGAGCTATTTGTATCCATACTGAAATTGGTCACCTGGGAAATATTAGCTTGTGCCTCTTTTCTTCTAAAGTATAACCGCTTCAAAATTCAGTTAAATCACTGAAACATCTAAAAGCAAATATCTGCTATAATGCGAGGTTGCCTTAGCTGCTTCTATATACAGCTTGTAAAAAGCCTCCTTGTTCTTTGTAATTCATGTAACTTATGATATATACATGCAGTCATGCCATTTGCATTGCTTTATTGGCGCATAGCCTGGAAATTCATGTCAAATAAAAGAAAACTAATTTCTTGCAGGGAAAATCCATGTTGAAATCTGAAAAGAATCGGCTTAAGTTAACCATTTTTTCCACTATGATGTGTAAGTCTGTTTAACAATCTACTTTCTCACAGCATGTCAAAGATAGCAACAGTAACAGTTTTATTACCTTGTTTCATTTAATTGCTCCCTTATTCCATAAGCCACAAAAGGCTGACAAGAGCAAGTATTACAAGGCTGAACTTGTATAGAGTCCTGACTACTGCCCCCAAAGAATTTGGCTACTGTTGCTAACTATTCTCATTAAAACATACTTCACTTCAAAAAGCACCAGAAATGCTAATTAATGTTTTTACGGCTCACTAGGAAAACATATTTTTAAGATACCACACCTGTCTAGTTGTCTTGGGACCAGCAGACAAATGGACCATTACTATGACATGCAAAATAAAGATCTTTATTGAGAAGGAAATTATTTCTCAGTAAATTGCTTCCATATCTTGTTAAATATTTATTTATATCAAAACAGAAAAAAAATTGTAACTTCAAGCACAGCTGAACATGTCAAGCATATGTATTTTTGTTAAGTTTCCTGCATATTTATCAATAGCTTCTTATTTTAATGATGAATTAAAACACTTCATGATTGAGATTAAAATGTATGAATTTAATGTACTAAGACATTTTGTACCAGGTAATAAATAACATTTCATGAATAGCTCTTTGGATAACTGGTGTTGCTTATAACTTAAGTAGGGACCTAAATTTGTTATAATGAACAAATTAGTACATCATGCTTTCATAAGGAAAATTATTTGCTTCAGACAATCTTGATCTAGTCACACTTCAAAAGAAACTGAAAGTTGACTATTAATACAAAACGAAAGTGTGGATAAACAGAGAGACGAGCATTCTATAGTTTGTGTCATCTTGCCTGGCGGTAGTTCATAGGTTCATAGGTAGGTACTAGGCTATCTGCCCAAAGGCATTTATAAGCCTAGCCAGAATGTGTTGGCTTTCGCCGCCCCCTTAGATTAGTTCCCTGTACCTCTGTCCAACAGAGCCACTGAAGTGATCCCCGGGGTAAACTTTCTGTTTCCCATCCACTCGTCAAGGTTTCTCTTGAAGAGTGTTAGTGAGGAGCTGTGCCTAATGTAGATTGGAATCTTGTTCCAAAGCATGGGAAGTCTCTGGGACAGGAATCTATCCCTCCAGCACATCTTATTTATTGTTGTGGTGAGGTTTAGATCCCTAGATCGTGTGGCTCGAGGGGATATGGTTTTCTTTAGGTGGAGCATGTCCATCAATTCTGGATTGGACATGGCCTCGTATGTCAGGCAGAGTTCACCTCTGAGTAGGCGGTATACAACCGAGTACAGCTGGAGTTTCTTCAGTCGAGCTGCATAGGGCACCTGTTTGAGGCCATTGATCCTCTTGGTGAGGTACTTCTGTGGTCTTTCCAGCTGTTGCAGATGTCTTGTAAGGTACATCCCAAATGGGGCCTTGTACTCATGGGTCTGATGAGTGATGTGTAGAGGGGCACAATGACCTCTTTTGATCTGGATGCAAACCCTTTTGTGATTAGGTGGGCCACACAGAAGGATTTTATAACCACTTTGGCAATGTGATTATCAAATGAGAGATTACTATCTACTTGGGTATTGTGAGAATTATCATAATATCATAGTCTATACAAAAATATATTGTGAGAATTATCATAATATCATAGTTTTGAAGAAAATGTGATCTTTTTGTCTACAAAGATATGTACCATGTTTAAAAGAGAAACATTAACAGTAATGTGTACCTCTGGTAGTAAACAGTAGAAAAGACAGTCCAAGAATGTCCTTGAAGAGAAAATCTATTAAAGCATAGAATGGATAGCTTCTCTGCGCTTGCTCAAAATGAAATTCCATGGGGTTTATTTGTCTGGAGAAAAAAAAACTGTAAGAAAGAATGTTGATCATTTTCCCCATAGGAAGTCAGTGTTGTTCCAATTATTACATGTGGACAAGCAAGGATTCACTTCTTTTGGGGGATTCCTCCCTTCTTGAAGTTGGTGTGACCATGAAGATAGTATACATAAGTTCAGAGGTGTGGGGGGTTTACCCCATATCAGAACAGGCTAAAAGTGATATTTTTCACCCTTCTGTGTTTCTGGTATTCTTATACTTTTTTTTTTCTGTAAGCACACATTGGATACTATAACATCACCCATAAACCCAATTTTAAATTCTTTCAGGTGCAGATTCCATTCTGAATATTAGAATTTAGTTTATAGCTTCTCTTAACAACATGTAAATTTAACGTTCTGTAACTGAAAATAGAACACATTTACAACCTTACATATTTCATTTCCATTAATTATCTTCTTTCATAAAATGGCCATTAATCCTGATATTGTTGGATTTTCTTTAAAAAGGATACTTATCTTAAACAAAAAAATGCATTCCTGTAATATGGCATTGTTTAGGTGTGTTAGCCTCAATGCGTCACCCTGTTTCAGGATCTTTCTCAGTACAATGTATTGTTTGGGGTTTAGTTGTGTAAGGGACCAGGTTTGACCTATGACAACATGGTAGTTAGAAAGGGGAAATGAGTTAAATGATGAAATACAATATATGTTTTGTTTTTGTTTTACACTGCAAGCATGGACATCCAAATGTGTCATTGACCATTTCATGATACCATGACCCAATCTGTTTGACAATTGGCAAAAAAAGAAATGCTATACACTTGACTAGTATTTTTACTACTAAAGTCTTTGGTCTTAGAGATTCTGGAACAGTATACACAATGGCCACAGGGAAAACAACCAACTAGATGTTCCCCAAAAAAAGTAGATTGAACTTGTGGAACCTGCTGGCTGCATCTCATGACTCAAGATCGAACCAAGGTTTCTGCCCTTCCTATAAGAGAAGTAACATCTGTTGTTCAAAATTTCAGAAAGTGTTTTTTCTGCCAAGAGAATATTCCATTGTCGTTTGACACTTTTAGTTAAAACAGCATTGTACCTACCATAAGTAGTCACAAAACAAATAGCTGTCTCTTCTTCCTGAGGCCTAACTTTATATTCAAGGAGATAAATCCCTATTAATGGAATCCACCATATTCCTAGCATGCAATATATGTCCCATCTTATAACCCCTATTCAGAAACCGGGAGGTAAGGTCGTCCCTGAACGTGTCATATGAAGCATCCTCTGAACATGTGCATTTCATTCTCATATATTTAGACTTTGGAATATTCTTACATATGTGTGGAGGATGATAGCTGGTGGCATGGAGAAACAAATTGCACTCTGTATATTTATGGTAAACTTCAGAAATTAGAGCATTATCCATCCACCTAGTAACCAATCCATCCAAAAATGTAATGCAGCCCTTACTGTAGTTCACCGTAAATTGTATCCCCCTCTTATTTTCATTTAAATAGTTGACAAATTCTTGTAGGTACTCAGAATCCGATCTCCATACCAACCGACAATCATCCAAGTATCTCCTCCATATGCCCATGTCCTCCAAAAATATATTGTGAGAATTATCATAAATAATACATTCTTCAATATATGCCATAAATAGGTTGGCATACATCAGAGCAAAGGAGGCCCCCATAGCTGTACCCTGAATTTGAAGATAACATACATCATGATAAAAAATACATTTTTGGTGAGGACATGTTCAGCTAACTCTAAAAGGAATGTATTAAATCCAGATGAATATAATCCAGATCTGGAGAGCCAATATTCCAATGCATCAACACCTGCCCAATGGGGGATATTGGTATATAGGACAGTTACGTCCAGGGTACAAAGTAACCATCCCGGTTCTAACTGTAATTCCAAAATTATTTGAGGAAATTCAGTTGTGTCCTGTATACGGGCATGTACCCACTTTAAAAGGGGTTTAAGGTATTTAGTTAAAAATTGAGACAATGGTTCAGTTAATGAGCCTCTTCCCGAAGCAACTGGTCTACCAGGGGGATTCCGTGGGTCCTTGTGTATTTTTGGGAGAAAATAAATATATTGAAAAAGGGGGTCTGGTACAGATAGATAATAAAAAGTTTGGTTTGAAATAAAACCCTCATCTTTAGCTAAAGTTAGAAATCCATCAATCTGTTTCTTAAAGGAGGATGACGGATTGAGGGACAAACAAGTATAGTACCGCCCATCTGAAAGCTGCCTTATAGCTTCGGTAGTATATTGAGCCCAATCTTGGACTATAACCACCTCACCTTGATCAGCCGACAATATAACCAATTCATGATTATTGGCCAGTTCCCTAATGCATTCCAATTTGATCTTCGAGAGATTATTCGATCCAACACCAGACTCCCTATAATAGAAATGTATATCCCTAAGGACACTATTCTGAAGCATTTGCACACTAGAGTTCATGGGAGGTGTGAACGTAGATTTATGCTTTCTAAACTCATCCCAGACCACACTGGAATTGCCATCCTGAAAAAAATAACTGTAGATTAAGTGTTCTGCAAAAAGCTACAATATCATTAGCAAAACTATCTTCTGAGACAAAAAACCCAGGTATAAAAGTTAGTCCTTTATTCAAAATATCAATATGAGTAGGTGACAAGGAGCAAGATGAAATATTTTACACATTAGAATTAATTATTTCTGGGCAAACATTCTCAACAACCCTTCCATGTTGTCCAAATTGCTTGTGCTTCCTGCCCCCCCCCCCACACACACTTTTGTTTACATCTAAAGGACATTGTTACTTCTTTTAGGTGTTGGGGATCCTGTGGTGCATTGTGCATCAGACTCAAGGGCTGAAGATGAATCATCTCCAGTGGTGTCATAACTCATAGTAGACATTTTCTTTAATATAGAATGTGGGAGTTTCTTTCGGGAAGCATATTTATGGGATTGTTGGAACCTTACATGTTTGGCCTGATCTTTAGAAAAAGGATCCCCCATTTCATACTCAGTGAGATCCCTCAAAAATTTATTTTGTTTCCTTTCCTTGAGTTGTTCTTCCATACTCAGTAAATAATTACTGAGTTTCTTAAAGTTCTAGTTATATGTGGGTTGACCCTCAAATTGCCTAATGGAATCACACATCTGTGTTATGTCCTGAATCTCTTGGTCTATAATTCTTTCATAATGCCCTGCAAGGATCTCAACGAAGTTCATAGAAGCCTTATGTTGGGCATCAGCCCAAAGCTTAGTCAATGTGGCATCAATATTATTTACAAGTGGCTGTATACAGACTCTAAGTCCCCTAGGTGTGATATCCTTAATAATATAGGCCTTAAATAACCTAAGATGCCAAACATTGCTGTGAAGTGACCTCATGCTCTTATTCAGCCTCAAAAATTGTGCCTCATAAGTATTGTCAGTGGGTGCTAAAATGGATCCATTCTGCTGAGTTGATCTACACCCAAGCCAAACACTGCAAGATCATCGTGGTCAGAGGCCAACCCCTTGAGAAGATTGGTTATATCCATTGAGAAAACAAACAATAAAAATTGCTCAAAACACTATTGTGTGAAAATTTACACAATAACATTGTTAATAAAAATATATAGGGTAAAGTACAGCAAGTGGGACAAAATAGTAAAAACCCAACTGTTCCTAATATATATCTTGAAAACAAGTAAACAGTACTCCCTCAATAGATAATGTTCAGACAATGTCAGCCAATATGATCAAAGATGGTCATATAAGAATAACATAAATAAAACAAAACACATACAGTGCTGAGTCCAATCCAGAAAATATAAGAACAAGTCCTATGAGACTGGACAATATCAGCCCCTGTAAACCAATGACCAAAACAACCTATATATAGGAAAAAACTGTTGAACCAAAAGAGCGTAACAACGAACAAGAACACTATGAGAGACTACTTCGTAAAATAAACAGACGTTTAATGACTCCAAATTAATGTTAGCGCTTTCGGCTAAATCAAATATTTAGCCTTCCTCAGACAAACAACAGAACAGGAAATGACATTTCTTAAAATATATGTATAGAACCAATTGAAATAAAGTGCATTTAGTAATTAGTTGTAACTAAGGTTACCTTAAAGTAGTATAATCCATTGCGAACATAAGCCTTGAATAAAGGTAAAGATAGAGTGCCTCTATAGGCATTGCAACGGAACAGCAAGTGATACTTTGTTGCAAGTAACTCCATTCATCAAAATATTTACACAGATGTTAAACTCTATAATTACTGGGTTATTTAATCATACAACTTGCTTCATACTTATGTGATGTGTTAAAATGTTATAAAACAGTGAATGATAAACTAAAAATATTTGTGTATATTTTAAATTGTTACCAAAAATATTTCCACAATTTGGAACATTATTTCCACATTTAAACATTAAAAATACTGATTAGTTTTGCCCAAGAGAATTCCTGTACAATAATCATAAAATAATACAATTTTACATTAGTGCATTCTGTTAGGGAATAATTGATGTTGGGTCCATTTCATATCCAAATGTGAGAGACCTTCCCTATATGTGTTATCTGTTATCGATAACCATTTTAATACACATTTTATTGATAGGTTGTCATTGATGCCAGGTAATAAATGTGCTCTAGTTCGTACCTGCCACATCAATTCATCTATCTCTAACCTAATTTGCCAGGGGCCACCCATTGGATCTGGCATTCTTTGTTGGAGTATAACAAAGTTGAAGGAATGCCCTGTATTGCTAATAATATGCTTAGCTAGGGCATTGTTCACATCCCTTCTGCTAATAGCATAAATGTGTTCGTGTATTCTGGTCTTGAATCTACGCTCTGTCTTGCCAATGTAGAAAGCTTCACATTGGCTACACAGAGCAGCATATACCACAGATTTTGATTCACAGTTGTAATGCTTGCTTATTTTATATGTCCTATCTTTAATGTTGAACTGAGTGCCCACTCTAATAAATTTGCATTCTGCACAGGCACCACATTTGTACATTCCTTTGGGGCGCTGAGAAATGAACTTTTTTGGTGCCCTTTCCAAAATAGCTTTAAGGTTTTGGCCTCTCCTGTATGTTATGTTGGGTTTTTCACCTTAGCGCCCCAAAGGAATGTACAAATGTGGTGCCTGTGCAGAATGCAAATTTATTAGAGTGGGCACTCAGTTCAACATTAAAGATAGGACATATAAAATAAGCAAGCATTACAACTGTGAATCAAAATCTGTGGTATATGCTGCTCTGTGTAGCCAATGTGAAGCTTTCTACATTGGCAAGACAGAGCGTAGATTCAAGACCAGAATACACGAACACATTTATGCTATTAGCAGAAGAGATGTGAACAATGCCCTAGCTAAGCATATTATTAGCAATACAGGGCATTCCTTCAACTTTGTTATACTCCAACAAAGAATGCCAGATCCAATGGGTGGCCCCTGGCAAATTAGGTTAGAGATAGATGAATTGATGTGGCAGGTACGAACTAGAGCACATTTATTACCTGGCATCAATGACAACCTATCAATAAATGTGTATTAAAATGGTTATCGATAACAGATAACACATATAGGGAAGGTCTCTCACATTTGGATATGAAATGGACCCAACATCAATTATTCCTAACAGAATGCACTAATGTAAAATTGTATTATTTTATGATTATTGTACAGGAATTCTGGGCAAAACTAATCAGTATTTTTAATGTTTAAATGTGGAAATAATGTTCCAAATTGTGGAAATATTTTTGGTAACAATTTAAAATATACACAAATATTTTATAGTTTATCATTCACTGTTTTTATAACATTTTTAACACATCACATAAGTATGAAGCAAGTTGTATGATTAAATAACCCAGTAATTATAGAGTTTAACATCTGTGTAAATATTTTGATGAATGGAGTTACTTGCAACAAAGTATCACTTGCTGTTCCGTTGCAATGCCTATAGAGGCACTCTATCTTTACCTTTATTCAAGGCTTATGTTCGCAATGGATTATACTACTTTAAGGTAACCTTAGTTACAACTAATTACTAAATGCACTTTATTTCAATTGGTTCTATACATATATTTTAAGAAATGTCATTTCCTGTTCTGTTGTTTGTCTGAGGAAGGCTAAATATTTGATTTAGCCGAAAGCGCTAACATTAATTTGGAGTAATTAAACGTCTGTTTATTTTACGAAGTAGTCTCTCATAGTGTTCTTGTTCGTTGTTACGCTCTTTTGGTTCAACCTATATATAGGTCCGATCAGTACTGAGTCTGGACAGAAAATGGAATTTCTAAAACTAATCAATTGAAACTAAATATAGTTGGACAATAGCAGCCTAAATATTGCTGCACTCAAAAATCTATTAGTGAGGGAGACCATATACTGCACTAGAAATAGAAATTCAGTACAAAACAACCTTGCTATAATAACCCTAAGAGAATTTATAACAACAGAAGATATGTTACTGTTTGTTTAATCAAGAAAAAAGCAGTCTTAAATGAAGAGAACACATTTTTTAGCAACAATTAGATCCATAAAGCATCCCCATTCTATAAAAAATGAGGGCCCGCCCAATCTAGATTTTAATAGTAATCACAAAATCTGTCTCGATTAAGGTGAATCAAAAACCATGTAGAACCATCAATAACTCCTTAAAAACAGTCAAATACTACTAACCACATAACATACAGCACTACCCAATTTCAAAAAACATTCACTTATACAGATAACAAATGGTTCCTCTTAGCGGGCCAAAATTATGTATACATTTTAGTCCATATGCCCAAATCCAGAAAAACGGACAAAGCATCATATATATAACTCCACCAAAAAATAATGAAAGTAAGCTGCAATTATTGAGCCCATAAATCTAAGCATATCCATTAAAAAAATGAAAAATAATGCTAAAGGCATATCCCATATGCATAGCAGATAAATGAATGGAAGCCCATAATAACACTGATAAATACACAGACCCCACACATAAAAATATATTTTATACAATATAATATCCTTACTAAAACTTATATAGGATAAACACGTTAATGGCTAAACCAATCAGGCAAAATCAATATTATTCATACGAGCAGAATTATGTGCATATTCATGTCTCAAGATAATGTCCAAATAAGTTCCATGACCAAAAATCAGATTACAGTCTTACAGTCTTCCAATATGTTCCTTACAAATGTTATCCAAAAGAAAAACGGGTCCCAAAGCCAGATACTAGCTCCAATAGTTGTTGACGAAACAAAATGAAACTGCGACACGAATAATATGATGAAACAATATGTGCTGACCCTATACAACGAAAACCCTCTATATAATGTTATAGACTCAACAGCTTCAGGTCTGAGTAATCAGTCATAAAGAAGGAAATATCAGCAAATATCCAAACACCACAGCATTAGTAAATGCATTAATGGAAGGCCACAAAACAGTCGTTGATCAGTCTCAAAAAGCACTCCCTGAAGTGAAGACTAGACCGTACAGTGGGTAATCACAATAGTTCAGCATCCATATGGTCCCGAGGTTGAAAATCAACATCTGAACAGAGAAGCCTCAAAAAACTGAAGTCGAAGCCAAAAATAATAAGAGTAACCAGCTCCCCATGAATGACATACAATGCACCACAGACCAACAGCAGGGGAAATGGAGAAACCGCAAAAGGAACACATTGCATGTACATATGCTTCAAGTTCCCAAATAAAATCCAAATCACAAAAATCCAGACCAGCAGACTGTGGCAAGCAAACAAAATTTAATGTAGTGCTAATAAGCACATACAAAAGAGAACAACAAATAGACAGGTTTTGGCTTAAGTAAAAAACAGCCTTCTTCAGTGCATACAGTTAGCAAATAAAACACCCCCTTTCTTTTATATAGTCAGCAATTGAGGTTTAATTAGTGCAATTATTATACCATTTAAAGGTGCTCATTCAACCCAGGAGAAAATAAACCCCCCAACTTGATAATCCATTTTTTCTCCATAATATTAAGAATATGATGCCAACCAGTCTTATTAGATCTATTACTCTTAATACGATCAATGATAGTGAAACAAAAAGATGCATTTGTATATGAAACAGTATGCATGTGGTCACTGTAGTTGATTCAGGTGCTTGGACAAGTCCATGTCAAATGGGGTATTATATTTAATGACTCGTCTGATGAGTACAGTTCATAGTTGAATTATCACCTCTCTAGATTTGGATGCTATACCCTTACTATTACGTTTTGCTATATAAAAGAACTTCCTACCTACAGACAACTTCTTGTGTTTGAGAAACAGCTCAGTGTTTCCATATATTCATAGATCTATCACATATGTGTCAGTTTTCAGAGTGTTCTCATTGTGAAAGTTGCAGGGGGCATCTTGTTTGCCAAATTATACAATTATGCGCGTTTTGCACTTTAGTTTTAAGCCATGTTTTTTTTGCTTGAGACAGGCCTTCCTGAAGATCTTGGTCTTCTGCAAATTTCATGCTACACCAAATTAGCAGGTGTTAGCAAACTTTGTCAGCCATAAATCCTCAATAATTGCATTAACCTCTAAGACCCAGCTGTCAAACAGGAGTGTCCTAAGGACCAAACTCTGTGGTACTCCACTAGAGGCAAGTCTGTTGGAGGAGGTAATCCATCCACCCTAAATTCTTGGGCTCTGCAAGTTTCCCATTTAGAAAGGTAAATTGGGATTTACATTTAGCTGGATGAGTTTATAAACTATGCCTGAATGGGAGATGATGTTCAATTTCTTCATGGATATGCTGTGTGAATAGTTTTCCTCATCTACTGCTTCTGTGACTTTCTTGAAGAAGTTGATTACATTGGTTATCTATGATTTGCCTTTGCCTTTGTATATTAATTCCAGAATAATCCTTTCCCTATCCTTTAAAATGAGCATGGTCAGGCTTATAGGTCTATAGTTGCCCAGACTGGTTGACAACATAGCTTTGTGAAGGAGAACTGTTGCAGTCTTCCATTTATGTGGTAAAAAACATGTTCAGATGGTAATACTGAAAAGCTTCTGTAAGGGGTTGACAGGTCTTACTTTAGGCTAACAAACAGGTATCCTAATATGTTATCCAGCCCATAGAAGAAGTATTCTTGGCCTGGGATAGTGCATTGAGGACTTGGTCCTTGAAGATTAGAGGAGGAGGTGTGGATGCTGATAGGATATCAGGGCGACAGGAGGACAGTGGGTGAAGTTAATGTTAAATTTATCTTCTAGGCAATTGGCTATGCAGCTGTCAAAGATGGTTAAAGCTGTGAGATGCAGTTCATGTAGTACAGGGTTTGATTGTCTCAGCCCTCATTTGCCTATTAATTGACACTGAGCAATTCACTTAACTAGAAATTGCTCTTGGGTCACCCTTAAAAAAGAGACTGTGTATCCAGTGGGCCTTCCAGGTCAACAAATGGGTATTATTATTATTATTATTATTATTATTATTATTATTATTATTATTATTATTATTATTATTATTATTGTTGTTGTTGTTATTATGCCCTCAGGCTTAAAGTATATGACATTATTTACTACTAGCTCAGTGCAAAATTGAACATTATTTCTAAGGTTTCTGACATAATTAAAATATGATTTGTGACTGTGTCTTGGTTGGATGGCTATTTTTATCGCATATATAGCTTTGGTTGATTTAATCAGGGTCTGAAGTTCTCTATTTTTGGTATTTGCAGAATTAGATTTGTTTCTACGTGCAATGAGCTTTTTTTAATGTAGAGCCTATTTATGTTAGGGTTCCACCTTAAGAGTTTATTTTTAAACTTGGTGTTGTTTTTATTTCAGAAGTGACCATGTTTCTATACAGTTATTCACATGTTCATAGAATGGGGGGGGGGTGAAGGATTCAGAATTTGAATCAGGGTCCTCATGGTAGAAGGAAAAGTTGAATTTTGCCAGGTAATCACTCAGCTTTAATAGACTTGCCTTGGTATAATCTATGAATAACAAGTTATTAGAGGATGCTTCCAGATTCAGTCTTATTGTGAATATGACTGATTTATACTGGTTGGACTGATTTGACTGATTTGACTGTGGAGGGAGTTACAACTGGAAGGGAAGTAAGCTGTCCCATAATGGCAAGAAACAAGTGCAAGATCTTCTTTCCCCTTGCTGAAGTATGGACAAGTTGGTCCAGTGAGTTTGTATTTATGAAGTCTGGAAATCTTTGGGCATACATGTTTGGGGAAGTATAAGTTTCCCAGTTAACGGAGGTGAAGTTTAAGTCCCCTAAAACAATAGTGCTTAGTTGAATACTTAGGGCTTCCATATTAGAAAGGTTCAAAATCATGGGACAAGTGGTCATAGATGGGGCTCTATCACTGGCTACAATGTGATATTTGTTTTTTTTTTTAATAGCTAATTAGACATAGAGAAGTTCCAGGTTGTTATCCTGTTTAAGAAGTCTGGAAGTGTAAGTTTATTTTATGAATATAGAGACACAACTGTCATAAGTACCTTCATCAAATGCTATGGGTCTAAAAGTGTGGTAGGCATTAAAATGTTGTACTGATGGAGTGCTCTCAATATTCTTGAACCAGGACTCCATGATGATGAATATATTGATGCATTTTTAACTAAGGAGTGCCTGTAGGGAATGTAGTTTAGGCTCCTTGTGTTAAGCAGTAATGTTTTCATTTTTTCCAAATTTCATGTTGCTATGTTGAAAGCTTTTGTAGATTGATTTTGCCTAAAAAAAGGCTATTTACCTTGCTTGCTGTTCTTTGCCTTACTATTGCTGACCTATGTCTGCATTTGATTTTGAATTTAAGTTTTTTGTTAAGGTTTGATTACTTCTTTTATCTTTTTCTTATATTGCATTTGTTTTGTTTTAAGTTTTTTGTTCTGTTGGAGTTTTTTAACATTTCTTGGCTAGGGTCATTTAGAAAAGTTAGAAAGAAATTCCTTTCCAGACAGTGAATAATATTCAGCTGATTAGTGAGACAAGCTGAGAAACAGCATTCCTCTTTAACTAGAAATCTTTGGAGGCATCTTTATTTCACCAGAGTGCTTATTTAGCTTGCTTGCTGTTCTCTGCCTGACTATTGCTGATCTCTGCCTGCATTTGATTTTCCCATGCACCATCCCAATTGCTGTTGTACTCTTAAACCTGGTGGATCATGAGTTGCCCACCCCTACTACCAATCTGATTTTGGACACTTCTTCCATTCACATCTCATCAGCACATTCTACTGAGTATGGAGAGATCAGTTGGCAAGCCCCCCCCATTAATCACTTAAACTTGAATTATCTTCTATTTCCTCCATTCCCACTTACTTAAAAAAATGTTTTTACTGCATCTGCATTTCTTCCTACTTTATTACATTATTTTGATTTGTGCTGCTTGTTCTTAAAAGTGTTCAGTTGCCTTGATTATTCTGCTGCATTTTTTACAGTTTGTTAGTAGCCTGATTAAATTGTATGCTAACCCTCTTAGTTTTGATTTAAGCACTTGGGCTTCAAACTAGCTATCTTACATAGGGAAGGTTTGTGATATACGCTCTTGTGGCAGGAGAAGTAGCTTACATCCTTCTAAGTTAGGAATTGCTGGTTGAAGGCTTATTGTGTCTGTTATTCTAAAAGTGTCTTAGTTCTGGTTTAAGTACTTGGGCTTTAGACCAATTATTTTAAATTAAGAAGGTTTGTGGTCTACACTCTTGTGGGAGGAGAGGGTAGCCTCCACCCTTCTGAGATGAGAATTGCTGTCTGAATGCTTATTGTGCCTGTTATTCAAATTGTCTTTGTTCTGGTTTAAGCTCAATTAACCAGAGCTTCTCTGCATTTGGCTTCCTTTGTCAGAGGTCCAGAGTGTTTCTGCTTGAATCCAAACCACCCAAAGCTAAGAATAAAAAAAATAAGCTTATCTTGAGTTTAATCTGCACTTTCTCATCTGTATTTTACTGTTTTACTGCACTAATGTATGCCTTTTTGGCTGTCTTTACTCTTTGTGCCTGCTTATTACCTGTCCTTGTTTTGTACTGAAATATTGGTTGTTCAGCATAGATTAGATACAGACTTGCTGAATCCACCTGTTTTTTCATGCACTTGAACTCAGATCTAGCCATCTTACATTAACAAGGACCCCCCTGCACCCTTGTGGCAGAACAGTGTGGATATAGCCTTGTCTGAGCTGGGACTGCCGGAGTAAGGATCATTGTGTGATTTGCTGTTGGCAGACTAGTTTACAACTGTTTAATTTCACCTGTTTCTAAGCTTCATGTTTGTGAGGTTTTGGTTTAATTAACCAAACTGCTCTGCATTTGACATACTTTGCCAGAGGTCCAGAGTGTTTATGCTTGAATACAAGCCATGCAAAGCTAAGAACAAGAAATTGAAGTTATATTGAGTTTGATCTGCACTTTATCATTTGTATTTTACTGTTTTACTGCATTAATTTGTGCCTTTTTGACTGTTTGTACTGTTTGCGCCTGCTTATTACCTGCACTTGTTTTGCAATGAAATATTGCTTAGTTAGCACAGACTAGATCCAGACTTGTTGAATCTAGCCTGCTTTTCATACACTTGAACTCAGTTCCAGCCATCCTACATTAACAAGGACTCTCCTTCACCCTTGTGGCAAAAGAGTGAGGATATGGACTTGCCTGGGCTGGGGATTGCTGGTGGAAAGATCATTGTGTGATTTCCCATTGGCAGACTAGTTTAAAACTGTCTAATTTTGCATGTATATAAACCTCTCATTTGCTCATAGCTGCACACCATGTGACAGGTTTAGAGACCCCCTTCTATAGATGCAAACACCTATCAGTAGAAAACAGGAAAGGACCACCACGAACTGAAACATAAACCAAATTTATTCCAAGGACATAAAATAAGCGCTTTCATGTGCTGCCAAGGCACGCTTCATCAGATTTCAACAAACTGGTTAAACTCCAAGATATATATAGTCATTCCATCTGATTCAATTAGTACACATCATATCAATCAATCAATCAGATAAAGTTAACTCATTGTTACACTTCAGTCGCTAGTTTTCATGGCTATATTATGCAATATATTAAAACCTAGATGCAAACACCTAGAAACTATTTTTTCTCTGGATACCAAACAGAAAAACCCTTTGAGGTTCCCTGCTGCTCTGTGGGCAATGCAGCTGCACACTTCTGCACTGCAGGCAATTCAGCTGAGCACTGAGCAGCACTGCCCCACTTTTCATCCCTGATCTTTTATAGAATAAGTCCCCTTGTTAATCCCAGAGCAATAGCTGATCTAATTTGCTGTCTCAGAAATTAGTACTTAAGAATTACCTGCTACTAGGGACAGTCAGTTTCCCAATATTTCACCAGCCAGCCTGATTGACATGGGCATCCTTAGGCAATGTAACAATTGCCTCATGTATACTGACAACCACTTGCTCCAAAGTAAACAAATAGAGTTTGTGAGAGATGTAACTGTACTATGAAACTCAAATCAAATCAGTCCTCCCACATAACAATAAATAAGGCATCAAACAGGTTGTCAGCACAAACACCTCTCCACTCACACCAGATAAGATCAACACATAAACCCACACATACGTGGAGGTACACTCTAAGGACCTACCAAAAGACCAAAGACCTCCCAAGCATAAACAACCTACACATACTGGACCACTACACATAACAGCACATATATCAGTGTCTCTATAATTAAGCCCCTAAGGCAAAATACCTCAAAACTTAATGTCCTTGTCATAGGTGACTCAATAGTGAGACACAGATATGTCCATCACCAGGCTGAACAAGGAGAAGGTCACAGTCAGCTACTTGTCAGATACCAGGATCCATCAAATTACTCACACACTTAAGTCTCTCCGCAATAATTACCATTATGACTCTGTCAGAGTAATTGGAGTGAATGACTTGAGATGTACCTCTATGGACTATATGAAGAGATATATGACTGAACTTTCAGGTTATGTGTCCTAGGCAGGTATGTCCCTAGTCCTAAGCAGCATTCTATCTTCACCTAGGATGATGCCACAATATAAATTAAAAAAATTGATTTCAATAATTGGCTTAGCTTCTAGTGTCACTCCAGGGGGATCCAGTATCTGACAGCCTAAGAAGACATGGTCAACAGACCACTCTACTTTGCCAGAGATGGCCTTCACCTATCTCCTCAAGACTTTCAGATACTGTTAAAGATGCCTGCCTCCCCCATAGAGCCTTTATTAGGCAATGTCAAAAAAAACAAAATTTCTGATGTAAAGAAATCCACTGGAAACAAACTTAAGGTCATGCTACCTAATGCTAGGGGCCTAAATAGTTAACTGCACTCTCAGGAAGCACTCCTCGCCATGGAAGATGCTGAAATATGTGCAGTCATTGAGGTATGGTTCAAGGCTGCAGAGAGCACCCTGGCTGTGTAAGGCTATAATGCCTTTCACAAATTCAGACCTCAAAACAAGCATGAAAGAACCAAAGGTGGAGATTTATCCATCTTCACTGAATCTAAATGCACCTTGAAAACTGGTAAAACTGTACAACTCTCTTGAGCTACTCCTGGTCCAAATAACTATAACCAAAATACCCTATCACATCATTGCTAGATGCAGGTCCCCCACAATGAACCAGGAGAAGCACACTGCCTATATGGACTTGCTAGAGTCACACAGTATACAGCAAAGCACCTTTGTCATGACCTACACGATTTACATGAGCACAAACACAATCACTCTGAGGTTACTGGATTTTGATAATTCAAATCCGGGAACAGTTGGTGTAGCTGGCCTTAAGCATAGGCCAACTAGCCGGCTGCCTAGGGTACCATTCTAGCAGGAGTGCTTTTCCAGTATTTATTTTGTGCAGGTAGACCAGGATGGGGGCACTGGCTGGTATGTGGGGGGGGCACCGTGGAGTCCTTTTGCCTAGGACATCAGCTGACCTAAGGCAGCTCCTGACAGTTGGTCTGCACCCCCCCCTCATGGGTCTCAAATGTCGTACATCTAGTGCTCACCAACATCGGGGGGGGGGGGTTGCTGCACTACTCCATGTGTGTTGCTCTCACTGGTAAGGTAAATAAATCAGTCTCATTTGATGTAAAGATCAAACCTGACATACCCACAGGAGCAAAAAACTGAAAAGTTTCTCCAAAGCAAACTATAGTCTACTAAGCGATGATATAAAAAGTTTCAAAGCCCCTGATAACACAGCCAACAATGACTTCTATGCAGAAGAGTACACAAATACCCTATATAGCCACTTAAACAAATGTATTGACTTAGCTCTGTACCCAACAGGACTAAAACCCGGTCCTCCTGAAAAAACAAGCCACCCTGGTGGACTGTAAGTATAAATAAGTTATAAAACAAAAGAAAGAAGCTGATATCTAAGAACAAGAGGGAACTTACTCAACAGAGGAAGAATACCCTCCTCAGCTTGAACAAGCAAATCAAATATCTTGTATAGTCCTCTAAGGCTAGTTATGAGACTAAATTAGCATCCCTGGCTAAAGACAACCATCAGGCATTTTTTAGCTATGTCTGAAGCCTAAAAGGGAATGCCCAGCTTTGTACCACTCACACTGAACCTAAGAAAATTGCTAACCTGCTATCTGACAGATTTGGCAATAACTTCATCCCACTGTCCCCACTAGGCATATCACCAAAGCACTGTTGACACCAGTCCTTTACCAAGTATCTTCAAAAAACAGGTCATACAAGTGCTCTACAATGCCAAAAACATGCCCTTTATGGAACCAGATAACATCCCAGGTTGCTTAATAAACAACCAAAAAACAAAACCTGGTGGAACCAGCCTTACCTGCCAGGCCATGGAAAGAATCATCATGAACTTTATCAACAAGGACACAGACAACCTTCAAACTCTTGACCCAACCCATTTTGATTTTGTTAAGGGTAGATCTTGCTTATTAAACCTGATGGACTTCTTTGAGAATGTCACCAAAGTCCTGGATGTGGGCAAAGTAGTACATGCTGCCTATCTTGATTTAGCCAGGGCTTGTGACACAATTCCCACTCAGTGCTCATTGAAAGACTCTTTTAGCTGGGGATTAACCCATACGTCACTAGACAGGTATCCAACTGGCTCATCTATAGAATGTACACTGTCAGTGTTGCAGAGTCCACTTCCACCAGTAGACCAAGTACCAATGGGGTAACACAAGGATCTGGGCTGGACACGCTACTGTTTGGAATCTATTTCTTTAAGGCTCAAGTGAAAGTAGATGGCCTGTGACTTATCCAGTTTGCAGATAACTGTAAACTGGGCACAACCACTGAGTTCCCCAAAGATGTAAGCATATTACACAAGGGACTGACACAAACAAATGATTGGTGCCAAAATCACAGACTAAAACAAAATGCCTCATTATCACCTTTGGCAAAGAAGTAGCCCCGGCTAATTACAATATAGATAGCACCCCTCTAAGCTCAAATCTAGTGGTGTGAGACTTGGGAACACAGGTTGATAGCAATCTAAACTTGGATCACCATTTATCCCTAGTCATAAGGAAAGCCCTATACTTCGCAAATCTCATATATAAGGGCATTGCATCCAAGACTAAAGAGGTTATAACTCTGCTGTACTTGACCCTTATCAGACCACTGATTTAGTACAAAACTCCTTTCTGTACGTTTCTCACAAGAAACCTGCAGCAATTGGATAGACCACAGAGGATTCTAACCAAGAGAATCCAGGGCCTCCAAAACATGGCCTACATGAAAAGACTGAAAGCCCTTTCACTGTACTCTGTATCATATAAGCTACTAGAGATGACTTGTGCCTGGCCTACAGAGCAGTCTCTGACTCTGCCCTAATGGAAATGCTGCACATTCACAAATCAAATGGGACAAGAGTCACTCATTCTAGGGATCTCAACCTAGCCTGTGACATTAACAAAACAGAAAGAACAGGGAGCAGTCCATCAACTAAAATATTTAATAAGGAATGAACCACAGCAGCAAAGCTTTTGAACAAAGCTCTTCCTCAATACATTAAAACTCTCTACAGTAAACACAATTTACACTCTTAGCCAGCCTATTAACCATTAAAATTACATCTCATGATAAACTATATTATATTAAAGTGCACTATGCAATAAATATTTATATAGAAAAACAGTTATAAAAGCAAATATAAAAATACATATAAACTTGACTAAACTACATAAACTTAATTAAAATATACACAATTAAAATATACAGAGCCCAGGTATATTTGCATGCAATCATGTGTATTTTTAAGTATAGATTTAATACTATTTTGATAATTAAGACAAGATTTAGTGTCTGCTCAAAAATAGTTAATCCATTTATACTCTGCCATTTCTGTTCTTGTGCAAATACCCCCTGTGCAGTCCTAAATAAATTATCTGTAGAACCTGAAACTTAAACTTATGATTACTTCCCATATTCTGTACATGCTTATAATGAGCATTCATTTCAATGCCTCTTCTAATATCTGATAAGTGCGTGCTAATGAATTCTTTCAATTTTTGGTTTGTTTTAACCATATAAAAAACAGTACATGTTACACAGTTTGGAAGATAAACAATATTTTCTGTAAAACAGGTAGTATATATATATATATATATATATGGGTCCCTATCCATTCGTCGACAATTCATTTCACTGCCACTCATTTCGTCGACAGTTCATTTCGTCGACAGAAAGATGTGCCCCCTTCCCCAATGTTGTGCAACCCTGGAGTTGATATACCACACCCCCCTTAACTATATATATCAACTCCAGGGTTGCACAACATTGGGGAAGGGGGCACATCTTTCTGTCGACGAAATGAACTGTCGACGAAATGAGTGTCAGTGAAATGAATTGTCAATGAATAGATAGGGACCCATATATCTCTCTCTCTCTCTCTCTCTATATATATATATATATATATATATGTATATATATATATAAAACTCAAACGTTGTCTTTGTAATATGATGTTGAAAGTAGTGTCCTGTGCTGATATCATTACAAAAAGTACAATTATAACAAGGATAGGTTCCTCTCTTCTGAACAGCATTATTCTTACTACTTCATTGCATATTTTTTTAGCATAAAAGATGCATTACATTTATTTCCTTCTTATAAGTATATCTAGGGTTTTCTCCAACAATATTTCTAATATCTGGATTCTACTTCAATATAGCCTAATTCTTATTAATAATTTTCCTATTATATTTCATCATATATCTAACATGACAAAATCGTGGTCTATCCTTTCTATCAATGCTATAATGCATATCATCATTTTGATTCATAAAAGGTTTACCTGCACCATCACGCTCATCTTAAACTAATATTCTAATTTCACTTACTAGTTGCCTCAGTTGTCCTTGGTTAGGTAGATGTAATCTGCAGAGTGAGTCTATGATAAACATCGACTACCTCTAGGGTGAATTTGCAGTCTCCCATCCATTTGTCTAGGTTGCACTTTAATTGGGTCAGTGAGGAGCTCTGCTTCATGTGAAATGGAAGTTTATTCCACAGTAGTGGCAGTCTCTGGGAGATGTATCTGTCTCTCCAGCAATTTCTGTTAATGTCACAGGCTTGGTTGAGATCTCCAGAGTGGGTGGCTCTTGTGCCATTTGACTTGCAGATGTGCAGTATTTCCATCAGAGCAAGGTCAGAGACTGTCCTGTAGTTCAGGTACAAGTCACCTCTCAGCACCCTATATGATACAGAGTACAGTGACAAGGTTTTCAGTCTATGCAAGTAAGTCATGGATTGGAGGCTCTGTAGTTTCTTGGTGAGAAACCTCTGTGATCTCTCCAGCTGCTGCAGGTGTCTGGTGACGTACATGCAGATGGGAGCATTGTACTCTATTAATGGTCTGATGAGGATTGAGTACACTAGAGTTATAACATCCTTAGACATGGATGCGATGACCTTGCTTATGATCTTTGTGGTACTCCACTGGTAATTGGTCTACTAGTAGATGTGGAGTTACCGCCTTTGACAGTATGTGTTCTGTCAGTGAGCCAATTGGCTACCCATCTAGTGATGTAAATGTTAATCCCCAGTTTTTTTTCTAATTTCTCCAAGTCTTTTGGGTTTCTAATACCATTATGGGAATGGACCCCATTCTTAAGTTAAAGTATGATTAAAGTTCATTAAATTACTATTGTTTCAATCTTTGATGTTAGCCAGAAGTGCTTTTTGCAGCACCCACAATGCACCAAGTAATGAATCTTGAAATTCGTATTGAGTTACATGTTTTTGGTAACATATCCAAGCATAACTGTAAATTAATTTTTTATAAGCCCCGTTGCTCCTACTACTACTGGAACTGTCTGGGTATCCTTCTTCCACATTAACCTCATTTCTACCTGCAGATCCTGGCATTTTATGACTTTGTGTCTCTCGGTATGTAAGGCACTGTAGTCACTAGGTGTAGCAATTTCATTGACCAATGCTACTTTTGCATTATTTTCATGGACTACTATAGCTGGTTTTCTCGCATCTTTTTTTTTTTTTTTTTTGAACTGTTGGTAATGGATGATCCCATGTGATATAAACTTCATCATTTTCTATGATGCTTTGTAGCTTATGTTTCGAGTGTTTTTTCAGCTACTTCAATATTATAATGTTTGCACAGTCTTGCCACATTTTTATGCTTTCAGTATAAAGTCCTTCTGCCATTAGTATATCACAACCAGCAACAAGATGTGTGACTGTTTCCAATTCTGTTTTACAAAACCTACATTTATCTGTTACTCCAACATAGTTCAAAGGACATTGTAAACCAACATGTATGTAGTCCACTCTCTTGAGCCACCAATATTAACCTTTCATCTTTTGGCTTAAATTCACCACTCCTTAACCATTACTGCATTTGATCCTGATCAATATGAGGTTGTTCCAAGAGTTTTCTATACTTGCAACTATATTTATGCATTTCCAATATTTCTTGCCTGCTCATCTGATCCTTCACCTTAGATTCTTTCTTTTGTTTTCTGCCACATTCAGTTGCTGCTGATTTTTATCTTCTTCTGGTTTGATTTCCATTCCTGCTTGATGGCAATATGCTTCTGCTAAACTAAGCAGGGAAGTCATTTTAGACTTATTCTCCTTATGTTTTAGATCTTTCTCTACATTTGGGTCATGTGAGGTCAGTAGATATGTATGCAATCCCACGATCGCAGAGCTATACATGTAGTCAATTTTGAGAAGGCCCATACCTACTTCAGAACGGAGAATATATAATCTTGATATGCACTGATTTTTATAAATCATTTGAGGAGCATTGTGTCAAAATATTTGGCTAGGTCAAGATTGGCAATATGCACTGTCTTACATTCATCCAGGGCTATGGTGATTATCTCAAAAAAGTCCACTAGGTTTAATAAGCATAATCTCCCCTTAATGAAGCCAAACTGGGCTGGGTCTAGAGTCTGAAGGTCACCTATATTGTTGTTGAAAAAGTCCATGATGATTCTTTCCATGGCCTTGTAATTGAGGTTGGATGGAATTATGGGTCTATACTTTCCAGGAATGGCTGATAGCACTCATTTTTGAAAGGGGAGTACTGTTGCTGTTCTCCACTCTGCTGGACCAAAGCCAGTTCTCAGGCTATGGTTAAAGAGAACACCAAGTGGGTCCACTAGATTCTGTTTTAGATGGCATAATAAGCAATCTGAGATGGTATTTGATTCCAATGAGGCTGTGTTTTTGACCCTGGAAAGTGCAGATATGACATGATTTCTAGAGATACTAGGTAGAGGACTACTGCCAGGTATGCTATGGGGTATGGCAGGTGAGGACAGGGGGTTGAAGTTTGTGCCAAATCTGTCAGCTATCAGGTTGGCAATTTCCTCCAGTATAGTATGAGTGGTGCCATCCACTACCAGTTCGGCATATATCTGAGCATTTCCTTTTAGATTTCAGACATAGTTAAAGAATGCCTTATGATTATCCTTAGCTAGGGATGCTATTTTAATGTGGTAAGTAGCTTTAGAGAACTTTGCAAGATTTCTGATTTACTTGTTCAAGCTATGGCTGGAATTATTTCTCTGCAGAGTCAGTTCCCTCTTGTTCTTAGACATCAGTTTCTTCATTTTGTTATATAACCTGTTTATATTTAAGATCCACCAGGGTGGCTTGATTTTTTTGGGAGGACCCGGTTTTAATCTGGTCAGCTGAGTGTATACAGTTGCTTAAATGTTTATACAGGGCATTTGTGTACACATCTGCATAGGAGTCATCATTGTCTTGATTTCAGTTGGTATAAAACTTCTTATACCGTCTCTTAGTAGGCTTTAGTTTGCTTTAGAAAGTTTTTTTAGTCTTTTTGCTGCTTTGGTGGTGACAGGTTCAACAGGTACTTCAAACGAGACTGATTTATGCTCTGACCTTACCAGGGAGGGCATCACACAGGGGGAGGGCAGTGACCACCCCATGTTGGTGAGCACTATGTCTAGGACATTTACTATCTGTTCAAGAGCATTTGTATTGACAAAGTCCAGGAATCTCTGAGCAAGCATGTCCATGCTCATGTGTATCACCCAGTCAATGGAAACATAGTTGAAATTTCTCATGACTAAGGTGTTGGGATTTATAGAGAGTTACTCCAGTAAGTGTATTTTTCTTGATTCAAGCTGGGGGATCTATAGACAGCAATGATGTAGGAGGGTATTTTGCCTATAGTTAATTGGACATGGAGTAGTTCAAGATAGTCATACTGTTTGAGCAGTCTTGAGGTGTACCTGGCTTTAATGAAGATGGATAGACCTCCACCTTTGGTTCGTTCATGCTCCTTTTAAGGTCTAAACATGTGGAAGGCATTGTAGCCTTGCACAGCTGGGATGCTCTCCACAGCCTTGAACCATGTCTCAGTGACTGCACAGATGTCAGCATCTTCCAAGGAGAGGAGTCTTTCCAGGGAGTGCAGTTTCATGTTTAGACTCCTAGTACTAAGCAGCAGAATGCTGAATTTGTCTCAAGTGCAATTTGTTGAGTCGGAAATTTTGTGGTTTTGATATTCCCTATGAAAGGTAGTATGGGGGATGCAAGCACCTTTGCCAATATAAAAAAGTCTGGAGGAGACAGGTGCAGTTTGTATACTATATATAGTTTTCCTCACCCAGCAGTATGTATACTCTTGTGTGTATACTCTTGTGTGTGTGTGTGTGTGTGTGTGTGTGTGTGTGTGTGTGTGTGTGTGTGTGTGTGTGTGTGTGTGTGTGTGTCTGGGTGTCTGTGTGTGTGTTTTTTTGTGAGCATGCATATGTGCACTACCTGCCATTATGATAAAAGTAAACATAAGCCATCTAAGCCTCAGAGTTGTAGGGCTTCCATATCTGTACCCACTAACTGACACATCTCGCAGGTGACAGAAGGCATATAGGTAGTACAAGGTGTATCTATTATTAATACCTCTGTAGTATGGAATGTTGCACCTCTTAGAGCCTGCACACATTCTTGCATTGAAGACCATTTTCTGAAAAATAAACTTAAACATGTATGATAATCAAATCTTTTCTACTGTGGGACATTCTATATTAACAATCTTAGTGTCATTTTATTAATAAAGCCTTCTCCTTTACTATTTCTGCCTATTATAATTTGGTTAATTCACTTAGTTAAAAAATCAGACCCAAGAAAGTCCTAGAAGCTGTAATGATCTATAGGTGTTAAATGGAAGTATACATAAATATGCTATTAGCTTGAATGTGTTAAAACACTTCTAAGTTGATCTAAACAATCTTAATAAAATCTGAAAACTAAGCCCCATCTATTTTTCCAATAGATCATAACAGGAAAACATAATGAGAACTACACAACTAAATGTAAAAATCCTCTTCCAAAATATAATTCAACCATACAACATTCAAAACACTAAACCCAGCAATGCAACAAAAATCCAAACTGATATAATATAAACCAGAAAAAAATCAGACAACCTCTCACAGTAACTGCATTGGCCAAAAAGTAAATTAATATTCCCATTTAAATAAGTTAGTTAACACATCTTTACATGAAGAAATGTGATTATAAAACATGCAATGCACATTATTTTGCTTCATATTTTGCCCTGTCCTTCCTATATTTTTTGTTTGCTTGTTTGTTTTTGATGTTTCTTGTAAATCACTGAGGATTACAGTCAATAAATAATGCCAGTCATTAACGTTTCATACTTCTAATCGATCAAACAATGCATGTTGATGCAAAACATGTTGTTTGGTTAACTTTTATGTGAATAGAGTAATATGTTTAAATTGTTCCTGATTTTGAGTATTTCTATATGTATTTAATTGGCTTTGTCCAGAATTTGTGAGCAAAGAAGTTGAGGTGTATGATATTACCTACAAGAAACACAGCATCCAACAAACACATAAATGTAACAATAAAAACTTGAAACAAGAAGAAAACTTTACAATAGTGTAGAAAAATATGAACAGAACAGAACAGATGAATAGAATGAAAGAAAATGAGTGTAAAACAATTGTATTAAAACCCACCCAGTTTACGATCAACTCAACTATTTTTTGTTGTTTACTTTATTTATTTGACAACCAGATAGATAAACTGGTCTATAGACTTTTTTTCTGTTCTGACCTGAGTACAAGAATACATAAAATCAGTAACATATCATACAGAACATTTACTCTCTCAAATTACATAAAGCAAAGAGTACAATGCCAAGAGCTTCCTGTATCATGAATATTATATCATCAGGTGTTTATATTTACAGGATAGTTGGGAAGAACAATTTAAGTAACATATTATACTGTGTTACAGGAGTCCCCGTGGACTATGATGTTTGCAGATGACATTGTGATCTGTAGTGAGAGTAGGGAACAGATGAAGGAGACCCTGGAGAGGTGGAGATATGCTCTAGAGAGAAGGGGAATGAAGGTCAGCAGGACTAAGACAGAATATATGTATGTGAATGAGAGGGAGGCTAGAGGAATGGTGAGGATGCAGGAAGTAGAGGTGGTGAAGGTGGATGAGTTTAAATACTTGGGATCAGCAGTTCAGAGTAATGGTGAGTGTGAAAGAGAGGTGAAGAAGAGAGTACAGGCAGGATGGAGTGGGTGGAGAAGAGTGTCAGGAGTGATTTGTGACAGACGAGTACTAGTAAGAGTGAAAGGAAAGGTCTACAAGAGGGTAGTGAGATCAACTATGTTATATGGCTTGGAGACAGTGGCATTGACAAAAAAGCAGGAGTCACAGCTGAACGTGGCAGAGTTAAAGATGTTAAGATTTGCACTGGATGTGATGAGGGTGGATAGGATTAGGAATAAGTATATTAGAGGGTCAGCCTAGATTGGAAGGTTTGAAGACAAAGCCAGAGAGGCAAGATTACGTTGGTTTGGACATGTGCTGAGGAGGGATGCAGAGTATATTAGGAAAAAGATGCTAAGGATGAAGCTGCCAGGTAATAGGAAAACAGGAAGGCCTAAGATAAGGTTTATGGATATGGTGAGAGAGGACATGCAGGTGGTTGGTGTGACAGAGCAAGATGCAGAGGACAGGAAGAAATGGAAACAGATGATCTGCTGTTGTGACCCCTAATGGGAGCAGCCGAAAGAAAAAGACGATTATACTGTGTTTTAATTTATATTTGTAACATTTTATGATACCACAGCAATGTTAAAATTGCAAGTATTAGCCAGTATCCTGACCCATGAACAAAATTAAATTCATTCTGCAAATGTTTTCTAAGGCTTTGTTTTTATATTTCCAAAGTTTTTAAAGTTTTTAAATTCTGTAGGTAACTGATTCTGTATAACAGGTTCTATTTGTGAGAAGGTTTTTCTCTAATGGTGATTTAAACTAATGTCTAAGTAGAATGAGTGATGTTTCTTGGCTTTTTCTCTAATGGCTGATTTAAATGTAGGCCTAAGTAGAATAAGTGATGTTTCTTGACAACTTAAATAGTTATATTCTTTAATTCTGAGTAGCTTTTTAAGGAGAGGGCAGTACTGCAATAACAACAAATGCTAAAAAAGAAAAACACCAAATTTAGAAAACATTTATCCTTCTTAAGTCAAGTGCCATTTTTACCTGATGAATTCTATGTATATGTAAACAGACTTAAGTGAAACTTGACCTAAGGTAACATTGTTCAACCACACCCCATCTAGTAAGAAAACAAAGGAACACTACTACAATTACATATTTACACACAAAAATGCATCTACTTAAATGATTGAAAGCAGGGAATGGGGTATATAAAGGTTATAAATGAAATATTTGCCATACTGGGATCTTTTAACTTAGTTCATGATTCATGACTATATCACATCACAAAAATAATTTCCAAAATTCACAGTATCAGCTGTTTCATTCATTATACCAATCACCCCAATATATTTTTTATGCATCCAGCATTTAGGTTTGTCTTTGTCCTTGTACAAATATTTGGGTGTGGTGGAGGAGGGTCCATGAGACTCTGACAGTACTGTCTTCATCTCTTTTCTGGACCTTTATGAAAATGTAGGACTGTATGCCCAAAAATGCCTTGAGATAAATATAGGTCCTAAATTGGTCCCTAAATTTTACGAGTGACAGTTGTGTCTTGAGTTCTTTGCATTAAATCAAATACATTCAAGATGGGTGAAGGACTTCACCAAGTATATGCCTTGGTTCCCAGACCATTTGTTATTTTTATTGACAGGATATCAAAGTGCATCCAAAGTATGATTGTATCGACAATGTGGATGTGAATTTGCGAAGTTGTCATTTGCAGACAATGCTGTTTTCTTAGTCTCAAATGATTGTGATGTCCAGATTCACTGATGAGTGTTAAGAGAATGACATAAAATCAGAACTCTCAGTTACTGGTCATAGTCCTGTCCAGGAAAAATTAAACATAGCAACTACCACATGTGAAAAACTTGTAAGTATCTTAATCTCTTGTTTACAAGTAAGGGTAGAGGGGATTGATCGAAAGAGCTTTGTCTTAATGCAGCGGTGGTTGGAGTGTAGTTGTTGCCTCATAATGGGTAGAAGAACATTAATTGAACCATCGAATGAAGCTCTTAGTTTACCATTCAGTCTTTGCCTTCATACTCACCTATGGTTATAAACTCTAGCTTGTGATATAAAGGACAATAATGAAGATGTATCCAGTGGAAATAAGGCTTCTTTTCAGGATAACTGTGCTCAGTCCCCATGATAAAGTTAGGAGCTTTTGCAATCTAGATGGACATCAGTGTATAGTTACTACTATTCCATGTTGACACGATTCAGATAATGTGCTGTGGGTACCTTGGAAAATGGCCACGGGCATCTCACATGTAAGGTGGGCTATACTAGTCACAACCCACTGATAGGATGCATAGGAGCAGATCTTGTACATGCTTAGAAATTATACCCTTTAGATTTCATGGGAGGACCTGGGGATCTTGTGGTATATACTAGAGACTTACTGAGGTTAAGGAAGTCTGGTGTGGTTTGCTTAGCTTGTTGCCACTAAGACCATCACCATGACATCTGGTTTACAAAATTATGCTGACAGCAGTGATGATGAAATGCAATAAACAATTCTCACAACAGTCTTTAATTGCTTTGCTGTTTCTATATAGGTAATGTACGAGTTCAGACCTGAGAAACCATGCAAATACTTGTCCTATACAACTCAGGGAGTGAGACATGCCCTACCTTACTTGCCTAGAAAAACAAGAAATTGGTTAAACTACATTTCAATAATATGAAGAAGATATTATAAAAATATTATCTAAAAATACAACAATAATAATCTCACCTATATTATATTCATGTTTGGAGCATATGCTGCATAAACCCTTATCTTGAAATTACTGTGAAATTCAGATTGATATGTTCCCTAAAGCACAAAATGATTGTTCCAAAGTATGAGCAGGAATTTTATTTCAGTTCATGTCTGGGGCTCTAGAATTAAATCTGTATTAAGTCATAAATCATGCCTTTTTAAGCACAGCGTGAACTCTAAAACATTATTTTGAAATAATGGATCTATGAAAGAAAGTACATTTAAATAGAAAAATAAGTGAACAGATCTTGGAACTGTGGGTCTGAAGTACAAATATGCATTTACATTTTTTGTTATGTATTCCACCATAATAACTTAGCATAACTGATTGTCTTCTAGTTTTATCTATGTATACAAATAGTGAACTTTTATAAATCACTGATCATAGTTAGTATATTTGTTTCACTACAAAACTCTTTCCTCTATCTAAACACATATAAAAGAGTAGAGTAAGCTGATGTTTAAAATCAGTCACAGATGCCATTTTGTCCTAGATAACACTGCCTGCCAAATATTTACCTTACATTAATCACATTATTGCTGAATACCTAATAGTTTTATATTCACTTCAGTTTTATTTATTGATAAAACAGAGCTTTATATTTTATAGCTATGTTTAAGATCTTTCTTCTTTTTGTCTTTTATAGGAAGTGCATATTTAGGACAAATATTTATAACAAAGACCTGTTGATAATGCTACTCAATGCAATTTCTTTAAGTTACTTCAGAGAGTGTAAGTGCCTATGTTGCATTTATAATACCTTTGCTATCTTTTCTTTTATATTTTACTACTAAACTAAAGAGTCTAAGAATGTAACCAATTTTTTTTTGTTTCTCGCTGGATCCCTACTAAACATGGGCTTTGGAACAACGTATTTTGGACAAAGCATAAAGAGATAAATTATAATTTTGTAACTGCACTGGTATAATGGACTCTTTTTTTTTTTATGGGAGAGGGCCAACAGAACCAGATCATTTCTATATTATGTCAAGGGAATACAGATATGAGTGTAATTGCAAGATTATAGCAAACTAATATAATAATGCCCATAATTAGTAGTGTCCAAATTATTAGACATATGATCATTATAAATTTGTCGTGCATGAAGTCCTGGCTAGAACAAGATAGCAATTGCATAATAAATAAATTATAATTAAATAAGGAAACTTGGAATCCCTTGTGGGATTGCTTGCACTGAACTCCTCTTATCATACTGACTAGCTAAAGATAAATAGGGTTATAAGCAGTTATAGTATGAAAATATAAGATGTTTTAGAAAAACTAATATTTAAAGATTTGCCACAATTCATTTGAAAGTTGTTCTGTTGTAGCTGGACATACGACTGGTGAAAGTGTTTAGCATGTATTAACTTGTTACTGCCAATGAGTCAACTGTTTCACTGGAAAGTATGAACATATGTGTGTGTGTGTGTGTGTGTGTGTGTGTGTGTGTGTGTGTGTGTGTGTGTGTGTGTGTGTGTGTGTGTGTATGTATGTGTGTGTCTGTGGTAATTTGCTCCCTAGTCTGAATAGTGCAACTGAAACATGAAAAATTATGTTGCTTGGTGTTTTATTGGCACCTACTTTACTGTGCTCAGTAATGCAGGATAATGCTTACAATGGCTCCTTATGGCAAATGACCTAACATTCAGATTTTTATTATGACTAAATTGGATACTCCATAAATATTAAGCTATGGTAGAAATCAATGTTTTGTTCTTCTTATAGTTAATCTCACTCGGAAATGACTATAAGAAAGAAAAAGGCCATTCTCTCATGTTTTCATAAAGATGCATTTCATTTCTACATACAAAGTGAATTCTACATGATACAATCATTACTATAATTATATTTTTCTCATTACATAATTACTTTTAAGGCAGAAACCCCCCCTCTCTCTCTCTCTCTATATATATATATATATATATATGTATATATATATATATATATATACATTATATATATGTATATGGAATATTATACAATGACTCTCCATTAATATTAAAAAACATGAACACTGATTGTCCAGCCCAACCAGTGTGCCCATTGTAAATCCCACAATATACCAATAAAAAAAAGTCTGGTCACCCAGACTTCTTTCCATAGGTATATTGTTTAAATTTTATTTTTATTTCTTAAAAAATAAAAATAAAATCTTTAACCCAGACTCTAGACATACCAGAGAGACAGCTTGGACAAAATACTAGGGAAATCAGGTACGTTATTTAAAATTAAACACACGTACCTGATATCACTTGTATTTCTTCCATGCTGTCTCTCTCCTACCCCTAAACTGTCCTAAAGTTTTTTTTTAATTAAAAAAAAAAGAGAAAAACGGAGCAATGTCGATTTTCTTATTCTCCGTTGCCTCCATTTCAAAGCATTGATGTCCTGGGTAAGCATGTGAACGCAAGTCCCATATACATGTGCAGTACATCAACACAAGGAGCCAGTATGTCACCAGCCGTAGTAATGTACCTTTATATAATTACATTAGTTAAGAAAAGTAAGTATTTTTTCTTAAAGAATGTCATTGTATAATAGCAATAACCAACTCCATGGTTGTAGTATATTGAAATTTACCCATAGTTGGGTTTATTTAAGCACTTGGGCATCGCTCTCTTGATTAAACCACGCCATCCATGGGTAAATCTTCATTATACAATGACCCCCCATTAAATATTCAAAAACGTGCACACTGATTGGTCAGCGTGCACGTTGTAAATCAGAGTTATAGTAATAGAAAAAGGTCCGGTCGCCCGGATTTTTTCCATTACTGTAACTCTTTTTTTTTACAGCAATGGAGAACGCAAGATCTCCATTGCGTCACACTGTCTCGCTATGTTAAACAAGTTTAACATAGCGAGACAGCTTTAAAAAAGCAACAGAGATTCTCCATTGCTTTTTTAAAAGCTGTCTCGCTATGTTAAACTCATTTAACATAGCGAAATAGTTTTTAAAAAGCAACGGAGATCTTGCTTTCTCCGTTGCTTTTTTCTAAACTGTCTCGCTATGTTAAATGGGTTTAACATAGCGAAACAGTTTTTAAAAAGCAACGGAGATCTTGCTTTCTCCGTTGCTTTTTTCAAAACTGTCTCGCTATGTTAAATGGGTTTAACATAGCGAGGCAGCTTTAAAAAAGCAACGGATATTCTCTGTTGCTTTTTTTAAAGCTGTCTCGCTATGTTAAACTCATTTAACATAGCAAAACAGTTTTTAAAAAGCAACGGAGATCTTGCTTTCTCCGTTGCTTTTGCCCACAGCTCTGGTGTACTGCGTAGGCATGCACATGCGCAGTACGTCAGAACTGCTGCAGAATACCAGACAGCTGCGGGTGGGCAGCAAGGAGGCATTATATAATGCCATTATTTAAGAAAATTAATTTTTTTTTTCTTAAATAATGTCATTGTATAATAGCAATAACCCACGCCTGGGTGTGGGTAATGCTGGATTTACCCACGGTTGACTTTGTTTGGCCACTCGGGCTTCGCCCTCATGACCAAACCACACCAACCGTGGGTAAATCCAGCATTACCCACACCCAGGCGTGGGTTATTGCTATAATATGCCATACCACTTTGTTGGTTATTGCTTAAATAAGTAATAGATAGAATAACAGGATTTGTATTAGCATGCATTTTTGGAAGGATATGAAATCTGAACTCAAAAACTTGTCATCATTTAGTTACTTCAATACTCAGTGATTTGCCAGGAAACCACACATTTTATAAGGATCAGACAAAAATATGAGGGAAAAAATCTGGACAGTCTGTGAAAATGTGGACAGGTGAGATGTATGACACACATACACATACATTGATATACAGAGTGAACTACAAGAGCATGAGTCCCTAGGACTCAAATAGCACTGTCTCACAAGCAGAGAATCGGACTTCTTGCTGCTTGCTTGGCTGTCTCATCACACTTTAGCTCAACTACATGTTGAGCTGAGGTGTGGGAGCCATTAGGAGAAAGTAGAGGTGCCTCATTTCACTCAAAATGTACTTGAGTTCAAGCAAGATACTCCTGACAGCCATGGGGAGGGAGTGAGATGGGGTGGGAGTTCAGGTTATGATTTCAGGCAGCAACTTGGGAGAGGAATGTAGGTTTAAGAAGAGGGCACCTTAGGTTTAGGGAGCTGGAGTGGAGTTTGGGGTTAGGTAGTGATCAAGGACTTTTGATTTAGGGTGCAGCGATGAGTTTTAGGGAAGGGGAGTAGGAGGTGGGAGTTTTAAGGTCAGGAAGCAATCTGAAACTTTAGGATAAAGAAATGGGAGTAGAGTTTTAGTTTAGAAAATTATCAGTAACTTTAGGTTTAGGGAGTGGAAAGGGAGTTTTAGGTTTACTTTTGGGAGGAGGGGAGTTTAGGAACTATATATCAAAATATATTTATATATACATGAGTTTCACCATGCATTCATTAAACTGAACATTTTGTTAGGAGTATTGCTTTTTTTTTTTTTTTTTTTTTTTTTGTTTTGCAGGAATACTATACAATGGGTAGTAAGAATTTGCCCTTTTATTCTTATTCTTCTTATTATTATTATTATTACTGTTTTGTGATTTTGTAATCGGAACATATAATTAGCAGGTGTGTGCAGATGTGTGGGGAGGAGCGCATGGGAGCTTGCCCTCCCCATATTTTTTTTCCGCATAATTGAGCATTGAACATTTGTGTCAATGTAGTGTATGCCCATTTATTGAGTTAGTATTACAGTTAAATTGCAGTTTCCACCATATATATTTTTGTATGAGTCAACAGATGCACATCTTATTGCTTACAAGTTTGTAACCGTAACAGATTTCTCTGTTGAATGGTCCTGTGTTGAAGTAAATGAAACATTCAATAAAATAAAAGAGACTATTATGGGCTATCTGTCCCCCTCACATAGCAATGATACCCTGGAAACATTATGAGCCTATGATTGTTTGTAATTGTATTAAAATCATTGTCTTTGTCTCATAAAGACAGCAGTTTTAATGGCTGCTGTTTTATTGATATACTTGGTTAGTCTGTATATCTGTTTTGTTTCCACACATTCTTGTTTGTTTTAACCTTACTAGATTGTTAATTTTTGTCATGCTATAATATCACTAATATGTAATTTAGTGCCTAAAAACATGTTTCAATTTCTTTATTTCCATTTTGTCCGTACAATTAATAATGACATTTAAAACATTTCTTTTCTATTCAATTCTCACAATTTTTCAGAATGGAATTTATCTCATCCTTCATGACACAGGATAGACAACATAGACTCTGCAATTTTCACTGCCAGCTACCATCCAAACTTTTCATGCTCACATGTCAGTAAAATGACTTAGACATAGCAGCTAAACAAGTGAAGCTCTTCTCTAACTGTAATCCTAGTCCAAGCCAAACAACTCTCAGTAGCAAATGACTAGAACTGCAGAAGGTTTGGGTAAAAAGTCTGAAGAGACTATAGCACTAAAAACCTAACAAAACCATTCAATCTACCTACCTTTTGTATATAAAAATAAATGTAAGATGAAAAGCTAATTATTGCTAGTATATGTTTAAGTAATCCATCAAAACAAAAAATCACTAACTAACCCTTTCCACAGCCAGTCTAAGTAGCCACTGACTCATAGCATTACCTGTGCAACTCTTTGCAGAGAAGAATTCCTAATGTATTGGGTCTAATCAATGTAAAGGGGAAAAATACTCTAAGCCTAGAATACTGGTATTCCTCATACTTCGAATGTGTAGCAACAAATATTAAGATATGAGGATTTTTTCAATGTATGGCTAGTGCTTTATTATAAGAAAATCATTTGGCCAGACAATGGTCCTGGGAAGAACCTGAAAAGGCATGCCTAGCTGGCATGCCGGTTGGACATACCTTGCTATCAAATGAATGGATGAATGAATAAATGAATGGGAGGTTATTGCTGATGAATGAATGAATTAATTAATTAATAAACAACAAATGCATAAATATGTTAGTCTACATTCATCTACACATACATACATAGCTCAGACATACTTAAACAGATTGCTTGTTCTTTTATGTAAGCTTCATCTGCGGGGGAGTGTTTTTTATTATTTTAGTGACTCATACTGCCTCCAGAAACCATAAGATGTAGCATATAACTCCCTTTCTTTGTCACCACATATGCCTAAAGTATCAGTGTGTCAGTGGTTTGTTAGAGACTTTCTTCAGTTTCACTGTCATGTAATTCTTTCTCCTTCCAAAAATAGACAGACCCGATTTCAGTCAAATAAATGCCAGTGAAGAGCAGAATGCATACAACATATTGATGTGCTTGTGTGTATGAGTGTGTGTGTGTGTGTGTGTGTGTGTATGCGTGCGTGCGTGCATGCATGCGTGTGTGTGTGTGTGTGTGTGTGTGTGTGTGTGTGTGTGTGTGTGTGTGTCTGTGTGTGTGTGTGTGCACATATTATGGTGTTATAATACTTCTTCAGTTTTCTTCTTGCTAAAACTTGGAGCTTGCAACTTGCAAATCATTCTTTTCTTTCTCTGCTATCATTAACAGTGCCTTTTTAGTATGTGTAATATATTAAACCATCTGCTGCTCCTCAATAAGCATACAGTCAGATTTTTTTCCTAAAACAAAAACTGAGTCCTGCTCTATGTCATTTCCCAGTACAGCACTAATCCACTGCATAACAGTCTATAGGAAGAGCTAAACAGCACTGGAAGTTTGTATCAGACTGAGAAATACAATACTTTTTAAATCCTGGCAGTGCATTTACATAGTTTAATGCTGTGCAATGTGCTATTAATCGAGTCCCTAATATTGTTTTTTTTTCAGAAATCAGATAATGATTAATATCTTCTGCAATAATTTACCCTTGTCATTAAATGAGATCACACATACAGTTCACATTTATATTTATGATGTCACACTTGTTTTCTCTTGAAATTGTTAGGGCGTCGCAAATGAAGTGTACTAGTGGGACAATAATGTTGTTATTCTTTTCAAAGAAATCTTTGATACATATATTCTACAGATCTTTAAACTTAACAATTAACTGTCTAAATGTGTGATGTCATCAATATTTTCAAAATTAACCAAAGGTTTTGAAAGTAATACAGCAGACAATGTGCTGAAATTTAAAAAAGACTGTCAACAAGGAAGGAGCAGCACTGAACCTTGGCTATTATTTAAGTTCAGAAGAATATGTGAAGTGAAAATAATGAAACAAAATGAAGTCATGATTTTGTGTCAGAAAATGTTAATAAAAATCACCAACAGAGACTATAAATCTGCCATGCTCATTACAACTGCAAACATAGTATGGCTTAAATATCAGAAGTTTAAGAACAATATGAAGATCTCTGAAGTAACATTATAGCAATGCAAGAAACATTTGAGTGGAATAATGTTTTTGCTTACAACTGAAAGGCAGGTACAATGTATGTCTAACATATTATCATAAATAATTACTACTTCTTAAAAAAGAAAAATGTTGTACAGAGGCTGTGGTGATTGCATCCACTTTACTACCCACCAATAAATTATCTTATAATCTAAAATATTAAATATGATGACTACCAAAAATATGATTTCTCCAGTCCGTCTGCTGGTAATAAATTGGTTAAATTATAAAAAAGGCACACAAATATGAATCACTGAACAACAGTACTTGTGGCTTGCCCATAAGACCACACAGGAAATGTTAGTTTTGTCCTGGATATGTGCCTGCATCATCCATATAAAAGAAAAGGCTTAACTTAGAACACTCCACTAAGTAAAAGCTTTGGCCTAGCTTGTGAGACCTTTTTTTTTCACCAATGTGTTTCAATGCCTTTCAGTATCCACTTGGCTACAGAAACTGTACCTTGAATAATCTCACATATAAACACACACACACACACACACACACACACACACACACACACACACACACACACACACACACACACTCATACATATATACAAGTTAATTTCCAGGGATGGTTGACAATATTTTGTCTAATCCCAAGGTATGAAATTGCTACTACACCAGATTATTTGGCTGCGGAAATTCCCAGTTACTGTTCAGTCTTGCTAATGCACCTAATTTATGGTAAACATAATGATAATGTGTAGCAGAACAATCTTGCCAAATAGTGATATATCAATAAACACCGGGCCGGATTCATGAAGCCATGCACGGAGTCTAAGAGTAGTGTAAGACGTCAGACAGGCAATATGTCTGCCGAGCGATTCAGCAATAGCTGGCAGGGGGCGTGCATGAGAGCTCCTAAAACTACTCTTGCATGGACAGTGTTATGGTATGCAAATTACCTCATTTGCTGCTGAAATGTATGCAAGTGAGGTAAATTTGCGATCCAGGAACCACTAACCTGTACGTGGAAGAGCAGTGTTATTCGAAGAAATGTACTCCGTTGATAACGGAGTACCGTTCTGCAAATAGCTAAACGGAGCCATGACAGCTCCAAATAAAGGATGCATCCAGTTGAGGAAGCATGCCAATGGCCAAATATAAGGCCATTGGCATTTTTATAGTTTGAAAATTAATAAAAATTAATTTTTATTTATTTCCCCGATCTCCGATGTTTAAGCATAGCGCAGCGCTGCGAAAACGTGCGGCGCTTTAAAAACCAGAACATAATTAAAAAATAGCCAAAAATAGGCATTTTTAATAAAAAGCTTATTCTGCCATGCAGGTGAATGGCAGGCTGAAGACAACATGGCTACTGAGTAGTGGCTGCTAAGGGGGGAAGCTCAGTTTGAGAGATGTAACCAAGCATTAGTAGGCAATCCTATGCAAATGAGGATAAGGATAGTGAATCCCAATTTTCCCTGGCATGTGAGCCATGTCCCTAGAGTGTAAGTGTAAGAGTAGGGGAGTAGTAGAGTAGAAGACAGGTGACATCATGAGGGGGTATGTCTGAAAGACTGTAAGCTTATTGGAGCAGAGTGGCTTGTGTTTGCCATGAGTTGCTCAGGATTGCAAGAGACGTGTCTGCAGTTGTCCTAGCTGAAACCCAGAAACCAAAGGTGTACGCCGTGGATATATCTGAAATTTCTTGCAAACGTTCTAACATTGTGTGCACGCTTGTGTGCGCCTGTAAGCCTGTGTGCACGCATGTGCGCTCGTGTGCACGTGTTTGCGCTTGTTTGCACGGCACTGCCCCTTGTGAAAACAGAAAGGGAAAAGGAAGGAAAAGAAGTAGTAGGAAGTTAACCAAGGAGAACTAGCAGAGCTGCCAGGTGAAATAAATCAGAATCAGACAATTACACAGGCAGTACACTAGCCCAGCCCAGCCCAGCACTTAAAACTCTGCAAACAACACTCCCCCATGTTTTTCTCAAGAACACTGCAACACTGCAGTATACAAAGAGTGAAAACTTAAAAAGCTTAACTCAGACAAAAAAATGTTAGGGGCTGCCATTGCTATCATAAGCCAACATGTGCAAGATGCTGAGGGTGGTGCCATTGCGAATGCTGCTGAACAACCCACAGTGAGGAGATGGAGAAGAGTGTACAGACCCAGGGTAAACTACCAGGGGCTACATGAGCTGGAGATAGTGGAGCACTATAGAGTGGACAGAGACCTCCTGCAGCAAATTGTTGACCTGTGCAGGCCACGCCTCACACACAGAACCAACAGAGGGGAACCCATCCCAGTGGAAACCAAATTATGTGTTGGCCTAAGATTACTAGCAACAGGTACCTTCCAGAGACCAACTGGTGATATGATGGGGATTTTACAGGCATCAGCATCCAGGGTACTGCACCAGTTCCTGAATGCCATGTCAGCACATGTCGGTGATCATGTATATTTCCCCAATTCCCGTGAGGCATTGGCCAGCAATATGCGTCTTTCCCAGCAAATAGCGGAATACCCTGAGGTAGTGGGTGCAATAGACTGCACGCACATACACATGAAAGCACCACCCGGTGAGGGTAGGGCCTACAGCAACCGCAAGGGCTTCCCCTCCATCAACTGCCAGGTCGTGTGCGATGCCCAGGGCATAATACTGAATGTGTGTGCTGGCTGCCCTGGAAGCTACCACGATTCCCATATCTGGCATCTGATGCAGCTGTACCAGAGATTTGCCAATGGGGACATCCCTGACGGTCACCTAGTGGGGGATGCTGGATACGCACTGGAGCCGTGGCTGATGACACCCATCAGAAATGCATACATACCTGAAAAAGAACTCCATAATGAGGAACACGCACAAACACGAAATGTAATCAAGCATGTGTTTGGGATGCTCAAGTCACGGATTCGGTGCCTGGACACATCTGGTGGAGCCTTGCAGTACTCACCAACTACATGTACCCAAATTGTCATGGTATGTGCAATGCTACACAATATGATCCTGTGAAAACAGCTGCAGCAGGAACAGCATGGGTCAGGGCCAAACAGCCCCCCACCATTGCCAAGGCCATCACAGGCGCAGTGTGACTTGGAGGAGGAACAACCTGAGCCTGCCCCAGTAGGCAGAAGGAGGCATGCCCAGTATGCCTTGGCCTTGGCAAGAGGCAACGCATAGCACATACACTAGCTCAGTAGGAACCCTGGAAATTATACCTCTCTCTGACTCGCACATAAAATAAAAGGGATGCCTAACTTGACACTACCTGTTTTCAAACATGTATAGGGAGTGTACTATGTGCATCTGACATAGGCAGCCCTGAAGCACCACCTGAGGCATGATTGCCATGTTTTAAGCAATATAAAGCAGTGCTAAGAAGCTTTTACCACTATTTAGTATATGTAAACAAAATTGCCTGTGCTAACTAGCGCAACGTCGGGCAACGTTGAGCAATGTTGGGCAAAGTCGGGCAAAGTTGAGCAAAGTCAGGTAAACATGCTCATATTTGCTTTACTGTTCCTTAAGCAGTCTGGTCTGCCCAGCATGAAAATAAAAAGCAGTGACAGGGCTCAAACCCAGGATACTGTGCACTATAGTCACAGTACTGAACCACTAAGCCATGACAGCATTTCAGTGGCACAGACACAGCAGGACAATTTTACACTAATGCATACACAAAGAAATGCTGTATCATGCCCCTAAAGAGGCATATGGGTAACCTCCCCCACAAGCCTATGCAGACAGAGAACAGCAGGCCAGGTGGTGTGATGTGGGTTGGGTAGGCTATGAAGTCGCAATCTAATATACGTGACACTGGACGCTAAGATCTGTAGTACAGTAGCATGCCTCAAGCCAGTACAATAGGCAACGGTACAGACTGAAATGGTGTACCTGACATAATAGTGCAGAACTAGCAAATGTGTATAAGTGTCAGGTGAACCCCTCATCCTATGGACACCCACAGTAACAATCAGGTGTGCCTCTGAGTAGAAATGTACAAAGAATAGCTGCCCCCCCTCTATGTAGAAATGTTGATAAGTCTATGCAAAGTGTTTTATGGAAGCCCTGCAGGCACAGCATGATCCCTGTTGATTTATGACACAAAGGTGAGCCCTGCAGTAAAACTACCTCTTGATTTTCCACACACATATAGTATAAATGTCTATACCGGGCATGCTCACACACTTCAACAAATGTAGTGGATTTCAGTCAACAACATACTGAAAGGTCATACTGAGCATTCTCACACACTTAAATAAATGAAGCAAATTTCAGGCAACAACATACTGAAAGGTCATACTGGGCATGCTCACACACTTAGGCCATGTCTGAGTACAGCAGTGGGCCACACATATCTGGCAGTTGCATGTTTTATCCCAGGAACCTGTCACTATTCACCAATCCTGCCTTGTGCACACAGTTATATGAAAACAGACACATATAATATATTGGAACCCTGCCATAATCAAATTATGAACCACAAGTTCTTAAGTTGTTCACAGAAAGTGAAAAAGCAAAGAAGATCAATAAACCTGCAATCTGTATCATCAATAAACAATGTGCACTCCAAACATTATCCAATCCATGCTCAGGCAAAATAATCTGTGAAGGAGTCCATAGAGAACTATGATGCTTCCTTCAGCTATGTCATAAATAGCAATGTACACTCATATATGTCCTGAGTCAGTGCAAACTGTAAATGACTGACATTGCCAACATCCTGTCAGACAGGCTCATACATACATACCCCCTCTCACTGACAAAAGGCCCCATCATCATACCTGGAGATTGTGAAAGCACAGATATCACATATAGAATGGGTAAACAGCTCCTTCCAAACCTGAAAACACAGCATCAATGGGATTACATTGTTTCCCTAGCTGTGTCATAAGTGAACTCCAGAACAAACAGACCCTGCACCTGAACAGTCTGTTGAGCCTCGCCCTCTGTACAGGATATGAAACTGTTGAATGGGTTACAGCAACGTTTGGCACACTCCACAAGTGTCCGTGCACAACAGACCATGGGAACTATTGTCTTATAAGCCTATTAAGCCTTATCGGCAAAGCCATGGTGTCCATCATGATGGAACTCATAAACAGAGGTATTGGGAGCCTACAAACACCCAACCCTAGCCATATTGGTTTGTTCAGGGGCAGATCATGGTTCTCAGACCTGCTACACTGTTTTCAAAGCAGTCACCCAGGACATACAGCAATGAAATGAGCTACACATGTCCCACATAGACCTTGTAAAGCCCATTGCAAACATCCCAGACACATGTCATATCCACAATATCAACAACCCGTGAATAAATATGTATGTCATCTGTTGGATTGTCAAATAGGGCACAGATAGATCCCACAAGGTAAGAAATGTGGTCACCTGTTCAAGCTGGTAACAACTGCTGTCCCCCATGGCTCAGTCATGAGACCCCACCTGCTGGTGTATGCTCTTCAGATATAGTCAAACACACGAGGGCTATGTTTAGCAAAGGTTGTGACTGACTGCTCAAATGTTGCCATACCCCATGTTTGGGACAACAGAGACATCCTTATAAAGGTTCACATTCAGACAGATGTGGTGACAGGATTATGGCCCCGAGCTACAGTCATACAAATACCACATAGGTGCCAACACCATAAATATGGAGTTGATATGGACACGTAGATAGTCATCTCCACTTCCAGAAACACATTCACAAAGTGGTTAGAAATACATGCTATGTGTTCCCACAAACTGCCAAAGTTGTTGCATGTAGGTCAAAGGAGGTTCCCTGTGCCCATCAGTCATCAGACCTGTATGAGAGTACCACATCAGAGTTGCAATGCATCTGACTAGGTACCTTCAACAGCTGGAAAGATCACTGAAGTACCTCAACAAGAGGATTACTGGCCTCAAACAGTTGTCCCATGCAACATGACTGAATGCAACTCAATCTGTACTCTGTTGCATACTGTCTACTCATGAGATCTCTGCCCAACAGACAGGTCCATGTCCAATGCAGAACTGATGTACATGCGCTATCTGTAGTAAACCCAAGCTCACTGTACCACATGCTCTAGGGATATCATCATCACAACATTAAATAGAACATGTTGGAGGGATACAGTACTACCTCACAGATGTCCCTTGCTTTGGAACAGGCTCCCAACCAACAGTAGGCCGAGTCCCTCACTGACACTCTTCCAGAGGAGCCTTGATGAGTGTATGTGAAACTGAAGTGTCACACCAGGCAGCACTTCATCAGCTCTACTACACAGAGGCCTAGGGAACTAACACCATGGGTGGAGATAGCTGCACACTCTGGCCATACTAATATATGCCTTCAGGCAGATAGCCTATTACCTACTTATGTACCTATATATATATGTAGGGGGAACACAGTATAATAAGGCAAAGATGGATGTGCACAGATGTGTGTAAGAGGGTGACCATCAACGCCCCTTCTGCTATGTACCTCACAAGACATCTACAACAACTGGAAAGCCTGCAGAAATACCTCACAAGGAGCATTGGTGGCCAGACATACATGTCATACACAGACTCTAAATGCTCCAGCTGTACTGTCTTGCATATTGCCTACTCAGAGGTGATCTCTGCATAACATACAAAGAGTTGTTGGACATGCCCCATGTAAAACACTCACAATCCCTCTGATCCTCGGACCCAAAACCCAGAGTGAAATACAGAAGGAAGGGGTGTATCCATTTACCTTATGGATACACACACCTCCAGGTCAGTGGCAGAGCATGAGGCCTCGGAGACCATGCAAGTGCAAGTCACATTGGGCAAAGCTGCTTATCACATTGTAGGCTGCTACAGATCACCTACCATGTCTCAGAAACCTCACTCAGTATTCCTGAGAACAGTGGAAAATATAAAGGTCCTACCAAACAACATTATATGAGGGGATTACAACTACTCAAACATTGACTGAGATAATTACTGGTGTACAATGTCCATTGCCCAATGCTTCCTAGAGTGTAAACACTCAAATGCCCTGGAACAACTGGCCACCATGGCTACTAGAGGTGACAACGTACTGGACTGGAGCATCACCAACATGGGGTACCAGTGTTCCGCAACAGAGATAAACCCCTTGCTGGTAATACAGATCATAAAGTAATCACAGTGGACATCCACATCCCGCTCCCCCCCCCAGTCAAGTAAACCAGTGTGAAGACATTGCAAAAGCAAAATGCACACTTCTCAGGACCAAAGTGTAAAGTTCCAAAGCCCCCTTGCTATAGGATAATGCTATACAATCCGCAGCATCATTTACAAGTGCATTCTATGAGCATCTACAGGGATGTATGGATTGAGACATCCCAAATAAAACCAAGACGCACACCTCCAAAAGGAAGACACCAAGCCAGTGGTTGTTGCCTATAAATAAGCTATACAACAGAAGGAGGAAACTAACACATGACAGGGTAAACCTCACAAAAGGAAAGGCATCACTGATCAGTATTAGGAAGGCTCATAAAATAATGCAAGGCCTGTTTCTAAAGACAAAATGCCAAGGAATGTAAGAATCACCACCATAAATCCTTCATTAGCTATACCAAACATGTAGGTGGCAACTCACAAATATGCTGTCAGCCACTGCAAAGTGGCAAAACATACACTGGACCAACTGACATTGGCCACATCCTGGTGGACAAGTGCAGTGCAACCCCCCATCACCCCCAAAAGGGCCTGTGTCCATCCCAGAAGAATGCACAGCCCCAGACATCATGGACATGCAGGTAGAAACAAAACTCTCCAAATCTATGAACACAGCATCAATGGGTCTGGATGGTATGCCAGGCTGCTTCTTACACCAGCCCCAGAAGGAACTACACCCTCACCTTCATTCACTGTCCAGACTCAACTGTACCACAGGCTTTGTACCCAAAGAATGGCATACAGCAACAGCCATCCAGCTCCACAAAGGTGTTGCCACAACAGAACCTAAAAACTATTTCCCTATAGGCCTACACAGCGTGGTCTGCAAAGCTATGGAGCAGATTATCATGGAACCCATAAACAGACACATTGGGAAACAACAGACACTGGACTCTACCCAACTTGGCTTAGTTAAAGGCAGATCCTGCCCCCTAAACCTAGTTCACGTCCTTGAAACAGTTACCAAGGACATAGATGGAGGTGAACGTAGGCCACACAACCCACCTGGACCTCACTCAGGCCTTTGACGCCATTCCCCACTCTGGCATCATGGACAAGCTTACCAGCCTGAACATTAACACCTATGTCACAGGATGGGTGGCCAACTGTCTCACAGATCGAACACACATGCTCAGAGTTGTGTGTGTCATGTCTGACTGTAAGCCACTCACAAATGGCATCCCACAGGTCCTGGTCCTGGGACCTGACCTGTTCAGTAGATACTGCTCAGAGGTACAGGCAAGCATGGGAGGAGTATGGCTGACCAAGTTTGCAGATGACTGCCAACTGTGGTCCATAATCAACTCTACTGCTGACACAGACATCCTCCAGAAGGGTCTTACAGAGACAGATACCTGGTGTCAAACAATGCCCTCAAGCAGAATGCCAAACAATGCATATACATCTCTTTGGATAAAACAAATTTAGACAAATTACCATATAGGTGGTAATCCAGTATGTACAGAGAATGTAATTATGGACCTGTGGACCCAGGTAGATAGTACACTCTCCTTTGATGATCACATTGCCAAAGTGTTTAGAAATACCATCTATGTAGACCACCTAATGTCACCTAATGTACACACTTTGTGTAGTCTGATGATGTCACCATCCTACAAATATACCTGTGGAAAGAAGAGCACCAAATGATGTGTGTAGCGTGTCATATAAATGCGTATTGCTGTAGTATCATAACATAGTTAGGTAAGAATTTGAATCCTGTAACTGACAGCTATATGAGAGTGTGTGTGTTTCTCTCTCCTTGGAAAAGCGCAATCTTTTTGGAGACTACAACAACATATTCAAAGTGTATTCTCACCTTTGTCAGGTCGGATGATGTCACCATCCTACAAATATACCTGTGGAAAGAAGAGCTCCCAGTAATGTGTATAGCACGTCATGTAAATGCCTACTGCTGTAGTACCATAATGTAATTAGGTAGGGGTTTGAATGCTACAACTGTATGAGAGTCTGTGTGTGTGTGTCTCCCCTTGGAAAAAAGCAACCATTTTGGAGACCACTACAACACATTCAAAGTGGTATTCTCACCTTTGTCAGGTCGGATGATGTTACCACCATCCTGCAAATATACCTGTGGAAAGAAGAACGTTCAGTAATGTGTATAGCATGTCATGTAAATGCGTATTGCTGTAGTATCCTAATGTAGTTAAGTAGGGGTTGGAACCCTGCACTTGGTGACTGTGTGCGTGCTTCAGGTGTGTGGCACTGTTGGTCAATGTGTCATGGGTTTTGCTTTTACTACCATATGACATATCACAATGACAAGAATATGTGCATTACACATGCCAGGTAGCTGTGTGGCAATTACATATACATACATGTGACCTTGATTATTTCATAGGGGGGAACCCTGCTTTCTCCATTAACACATCTGTTATCTTTGCCAGTGTGTGCTGCTGCTTTACAGACCTGAGGTCACATCTGTATGCTGGTGACAAGCCCAGCCACTGCACTGATCCCTGGCCTAGGTCATCCTTGTCACACACAGTCATTAAGGTTTCTATTGAATAGTGTGAATGAGGGTTTATGCCTGAGGTATATTTGAAACCTGTTCAAACGCAGCAAAGTCTGTCAATGATGGCTATTCATTATAGGTGTACAACAACCTTTGTGGATATGCATGCGGACCCCTTATTGCTTATGTGATCCACAGAGGGATCTCCAAATACCTTTTGAAATGTGATTATCAAAGGAGAGATGACATAACACTTGGCTGTATGTATACATCGGTACACGCTCAACATGTTGGGGGCTAATACCCATGTGGTACTGTGGGGATACTATGTTTTGTGAAGGTGGATGACTGTGCTTTAGCTGGCTTATAGCTTTACAGCATGGGTTTGACAATGGGTATCTGTCTGCATGATACCCTTGTGGGGGATGTGTGTGTCATCTGGAGAATGCATTATAGCCCACAGTATGCATTACCAAACGAGGAAGGACATATCCCTACTGTGTATGCTTGTACCTAAGAGAGCTATATGCCAAACAGAGGTGGTCCCAGGGATGGGTGCAGGTGAATAACACTAGTTACTGGCATAGTATAGTACCCGAAGGATCCAAATGTTACTGTGTGTCCTACATCTGTGTGTCAGTTGTCAAGACATCATCTAACAAATGTTTACGGTCAGGCTGTTGAGGTGATGTATACTACCAGAATGCAAACCAATGACTGGTAGTAACAGTATCCCCACAGCACAGTGTCAAACCATGTCATACATGCATGCGTACTCAAGTTCCAAAATGTGTGTAGTACAATGCATACTGGCCACCAATAGAAACTATGGAGTGTTAACACTGTGTAATACAGGGCATGTCATCCTGCCCATGTGTCCACTATGCATGTACATGCAGACAGTGCTCTTCCACCATGTTCATCAATGTACACCTGCAAATATGTGCTGCACACATCCCACATGTACTGTCCACTCTCTAACTCATGCTGCCAATACTACACATATCAGCCACGTGGCACGTGGGCGGAAAATACACTATTGGAATTAACACTGGTGTAAACAATACTACACTGACAAGTATAGCTTTAATGCATCATGCCTGCTCAGCTACACCTTCAAGGATATCATTACAGTTTACTGCTGACAACATGCTAACATTGCTATACTGCTATAAAGTCACCCTGTACATCAGCACCATGTTAGCCTGTTCCTGCATCCATGTTACAGGTGACAGGGGGTGGCACAGGTTTCATCATATGCACAGGGTGTGTTGCTGGTTTGCCAGAGGCCTACATTGAGCCATACAATCGACATGTATCTGTGTGTGTGTGTGTGTGTGTGTGTGTGTGTGTGTGTGTGTGTGTGTGTGTGTGTGTGTGTGAGGGCCAAGAGCACTGGTATGGACCAATGTTGATGTAATGTGTACAGGTATGTGTTAGCCATAGGTGTCTGGTTTATGTGTGTGTGTGTGTGTGTGTGTGTGTGTGTGTGTGTGTGTGTGTGTGTGTGTGTGTGTGTCTGCATGCACACAGTTCCACCATGTGACTGCCATATACTGGGATTTGTGGGACAGCCACAGACTGTACCTGTCAGGCTTTACAGATCACCATCTCTGGCCACGGATACGGTACCTGTGCTTGGCAGGAGTGCTACTGACAGTATCAGATACTAAGCCAGACTGGGTACTATCCTCAGAGGTAGACATATGTACACTGGACCCAGGTCCCTGCTGGGACTGGCCAGAGCCACTTGCATGTGGTCTTCTAGGACGGTCTATGGACAGCCCACCCCCAACATTGCTGGGGCTGGTACTGGCACTACGGCAGCGGCTGTGACTTGAGGGACATCCGCAGTGACTGCCAGCTGGTGAAGTTGCTGGCATATGTCCACATCTATGTCTCAACCACCCCGCACTGTCCTGACACATGGACATGACATTGCGGAGGACATCTAATGTCTCACCCCAATGTCTATCAATGACCTCAGTGTAATTACAGATGGCACCTGCTAGGTCATGGATACTGTCATTTAAAGCGGTGTTATGTGCCCTCTGTGCCCTTAGTCCCTGTCTGGTGTAGCGTTCCATACGTGCCTGTGCCTCCATGACAGCCTGGAACATGCATGAGGTTGTAAGACCTGTTGCACGTCTGCCAGGGGCATGATGACCAGCAGTGCTCTAATGAGAACCCCTGGATATCTGCCTATGTGGTAGCGTTCCAGACATCTGCCTATGGCTGCTATGTCCAGATGCATGTGCCATAGATACCACACTGTCCTGACCATTGCCAACTGTACACTGTCCCTCAGCTAAGGGCATTGGTGATGATGGATGTATAGGCAGTATGACTGTTTGCATGGATGGGGTGGACACTTTTGTACTGTCGATTGATGGCCCAACAACAGACCCTGGCAAACATGCCTGTGTCTCAACACATCTATCCTCATTATCACTATTTGTGTCAGTGATATCAGGTTCCCTGTTGCACTGAACCAGCCCAACCTCAGCACCTGTGAGAGGAAGACAGGAAACACGCTTTACGACCTGTACATGATGTCAGAACACATCCACACATGCACACATGCACACATGAACACATGCACAGATGCACCCATGCACACATGCACACATGAACACATGCACACATGCACACATGAACACATGCACATATGCACACATGAACACATGCACACATGCACACATGCACACATGAACAAGTGCACACATGCACACATGCACTCAAATACACTCCTCACTAAAGCAGACACACACACACACACACACACACACACACACACACACACATACACACACACACACACATACACACACACACACACACACAGACACACACACACATGCCACCAGCAATCCAGAACATACTCAATAGCGGTTGATGATGGGGTACAGTATCACAAGCCAAACAGTCATATCACACGTGTCAGCATGCAGGACGTGTGGTGCTCAACAGCATGCAGTGCGAGTGTAGACAGTCCTTGCTAATAACAGTATACATGGCTTTGATGCATGTGTGTTGTTGTTCAGTGATTGGCCTCACCATGGGACGCAATGTGTACATGGACACAACATTTTTGTGCAAGTATTAAAATCTCTTTAATGTCCTGTGCACCATCACTCACAGGTATACATAGCATGGCTGGATGTGTATCTGTGTGTCACATAGATATCCATTTCTGATTAGAGCATCTGTGTATGTAGCAGATAATTGTGGACACAGGTTTAGTTCATGCATGCTATGTATACACACAGGATCAGTGGTGCATGTATACCTGATGGAATACCATTGCTCAACATAGCCATTGTACAGTAGTTATGGTGAGTGTAGAACATATTGTGGACATGACAGTGCCAGCTATGACATGGCATGCTAGAACACAACTGCAACATTAAACATCACACATACCCAATGTGTGTCATGTGACCTATACACTCAATAGCATAACAAGACATATATGTGTCACTTTGTGCAAATGTTAATTGCTATTTATATTGTGTATAGGTGCATATGTTTGCACACACACAACACTGAGGTGTATAGCAATGAATGCTATATGCAATGCTGTGGTTACTGTAACTTGATGGGGTGTAGTACCATGAGCCATCATCATGCAGCATCATGTGGTCACTCAAGGCTACTAATGTGTGCCAGACTGGCACCTATCATGCTGTACCTGAACTGCAGTACCATGGCTACATTCACCATTTCACAGCCAGTTGTTACATGGGTTTGTAAGGTGCCTAACAAGGAGCATTGCCTAACATGAATGTGTTGTGTGTTGAAGAGTGTTGCACTGTGCCATGATAGGCCTCAACCCCTCAGGTATATTATGTGCTCTATGTGGATGACATTTGGGATACTGGAGTGTGACCTTACAGTGGGTGTCTGAATACGCCATGTGTAGCATATTAACATGTACTGCGTATGACAAAGTTGTGTATGTTGTGTGCATGTGTATTGACTATGCCTTTCCAATGTCCACTACAGTGTAGCCACAATTGTTTGGGATGCTCTGTGTATTGCATGTGTTTGAGGCAGCTACTCACGTTACTGAGATGTGCATAGTCTCACAGCAAACATGCACAGCATGCATTATGCGTAGGTGTGTTACATGTGTACATGGCGTACACCTCACCTATGACATGCACATTTTATTTGGAATATTAAATGTAGAACAAACTCACCAGCATGGTTCTGCTGCCTTGCTGTCACAACAGAGGGACCTACAAGGCTATGAGACAGTTTGACAGTGGCAACAACTGTGGCATTGCTACTGTGGGTTTGCAGTCTTACAGTAGTACAACAGTTGACAGTCACAGGCCTACAGATTATGTTCCAAATTATCAGTATTGCACAACACCAGGCTCCACATCTTCTAACTACACAGTACACATCTCACATATGCATGATCTACCAATAGAGGTAACAGTAGTCTACAGATATGCCATGTTACCTGCACGCTCCATGTGAACTTGCTGTGTGGCTCCGGCCTCCATGATGATACATGTCTGCTGTTGTTGTTGGCCAGGAGCCACCAGGCTCAGGATCATCTCCTCCACTCTGGTGAGGGGGGATGGATGGTAACCCCACCACCTGTGCCAAGCTGTTGTCTACAGACATCAGACGCATGCTGCCAGACATGTCTAAGTAAATCACTGCAGTGATGGTGTACCTGATCATATGTCTGGTTATGCATGCCTATGCCATTTACCCTACTGACAATATATTGCCACTGTGCAGTCCGCTCATGCTGGTCCTGGCTGGTTCTTGAGAAAAGCAGTCTGTAGTGCTGAACCAGACTGGTTGTTATGACGTCATCCTCAGCAGGACTATAGGTTGGGTTGCGATGGTGGGCCATGAACCCTGGAAATTAATGAAACAATATGTGTGAGCAAGTCATGTGGCACACTTAACATTCTACAGTACATATATCACTGAACTGCCATATATAGCAACCTATTGGCTGTCAGAGGATACACACTTTCAATACCACATATCATATCAGTGCTCAACCCACAACTGCCTGACAGTGCCTGGCATGCTCTATATATTAAACCATGTTCTGCACAGCAACAAAGAGAAACCACTATGTAAGACTATACAACAGTACATGGCACAATGTATGCAACACAATGCACCACTTAGCCACAGGATGTATATATCAAGCTAATGCATAAATAAATATGTCATCCATTGCAATGATTGTAAAGTCCAGTTACAGTATTACCAGTATACCACACTAGTTGTTGATGGCAAACCCCTGCCTAAAATATGTGCACATTCATGAATATAGGTGGCATACTGCTGTACTAGACTATACATGTTGCTAGATACGTACTTATATCCTGTAACACACATATGAATGAGGGCATGTTACAGACATACCCACACACACATCAAATATACATACAAGACACAAAGGTATGTCAATCCAGATGAGCTTTACATGTGTACCATACAGTACTGTGTGTCAGTACTTACAAACCATATGCCTGAGGTATGTAATCTGTGAGGACTACAGAGAGCACACAAAACAGTGGTTCCAAGCAATGTGGACATACACCATACTGTGCTGTTTAGGCCTACAGCTTCAGGTAGTACTACAGTTCATACAGGATTTGGATTCACCAGCAGTACCAATCAATAAGCATACATGTACTGCTTTAGCCTCCAATGGCACACCCCAGTTAACAACAAGGGACTACGTCAGACTGTATGCCATACTGCGTTTTCTGCCTAGCAATACCATACACATCTTTTGCTGGGATCAGAGCTAGGACACAAAATACCATAACAGAAACAGTTTCCCACTAAGCTATCCCACATATACACAACTTTGACACATTCACCAACACAGTCACCATCACACTCAGTCAATCTCACATAGCAATTATTGCAACAAGAACATGTGGGTGTGTATCGGTTCATAGGTAGGTAATAGGCTATTGGCCCTTGGGCCTATAGAAGCCTAGCAGATGGTACCCTGGCCTTTGCCACCCAAGTAATTTAATTTCATGTGCCCCTGACAAACAGAGCCACAGAGGTAATTCCCAGGGTGTATTTCCTAGCTCCCATCCAATCATCAAGATTATTCATGACAAGTGCTAATGAGGAGCTTTGTTTGCTATTGATAGGTAGTTTGTTCCAGAGTACGGGAAGTCTCTGAGATAGGATTCTATCCCTCCAGAATGTTCTGTTTATTGAGGTAACAAGATTTAGGTCCCTAGAGCGTGTAGCTCATCGGGATTGTGATCTGTTTACGTGGAGCATGTTCAACAGCTCTGAGTTTGACATAGCCTTGTATGTTAGGCAGAGGTCACCTCTGGGTAGGCAATATCCTACACAGTCTAGCTGTGGTTTTGTGAGACAGTCTGCATAGGGCATCTGTTTGAGGCCGGTAATACTCTTTGTGAGGTATGTCTGTGGCCTTTCCAGTTGCTGTAGATGTCTTGTGAGGTACATACCAAAAGGGGCATTGTACTCTATAATGGGTTTTATGAGTGATGAGTAGAGGGGAGCACTGACCTCTGTTTCCCTGGATGACACACCTTTTGTGATGAGGTGTGCCATGTAGACAGATTACATGACTAGTGTGGCACGGTGATTATCAAAGGGGAAGCTACTGTCCACCTGTGTCCCATGGTCTCTTATCACACTTTCAGTGTTAAGTAGTCTACCACCTATGTGGTAGTTCATGGGTACAGAGTTTTTACCAAAGGGGATGCCAATGCATTTTCGACATTGAGCTTGAGGCCATGGCTTTGTCACCAGGCATCTGTCACAGTAAATATGACTCCGTCTTTCTCTCTCTCTCTCTCTATATATATATATATATATATATATATATATATATATATATATATATATATATATAGATATACATACATATAAACATCCATTGGTGTACATATAGATATACAAATAGGCACATGTACAGTCTACCTTTCATGGTGGGAATATCAATTATGCGAAGGATGTGAGGTATACAGTTATGTAATGATATTGCACAGTCTTGTGTGAAATGCATTGAAGGTGTTCTCAGCCCATGTAGCTTTAGCAGGCCTCACTGGCTGCAACACTGCAAACCTAACAAATCACATCCACAGCGTTTAACCACCACGTCATATATCAGCACTGTATACTATCTTGTTTGCCACACACTAAAACCTACATACATATATGCACATAACAACCTTTACCAACATATATATGTCCACCCTTCACAAACAGTTGCAGTATGTCCCTTGCTCTATGCAAATGTACAGATGTTAATATATCTGACACAGATATATCTCTCCATATGTGTGTGCCATACACACACAAGATCCACACTGTTGTAAGTCCCTGGACCTCAAGGCTGACCTGTTGGGCCTTGCTGCAACATGAACAGGTGTCACATGTGAGCACACAGTAATATTAGAGGGTGTATATATAGCTGCAAATGCTAGATTAACATACTAGCCTGGTACAGCAGTTGCCAATGCTAAGCTACACGTTAATATGACTATCATGCATGTGTTACTCTGTCACATCCATGTTTATATAGCTGTATGCGCTACTCCCCCAAACAGCCATTGTCCACACTACTGTACAGAACACAGATAACATGGATCAGATGTTTGACATTTAATGCTGAGCTACATATGTCACAGTTATGTCCCACTGCATACAGCTACACACTGATTTGTCCATGGCAGTAGTTATGTAGGGCATCTGTGCATAGATTCGTATTGCTGCCACATATGGATGTTTCAAAGTATGTAGAGTACTCTTCAAAAACATCTACTACATGCCAGTAAATACATATCTGTTACATAACTTTCCTTTGTATGTGTTGGTAGTATTACATTCCGTGTGTCTTTGGCTTTTTTTTTCTGTTGATGTGGGTGTGTGTCTCTCTGTCTCTGTCTCTCTCTCTCAATATCTGCAATGGAATGATTGCGTGTGTGGGCAGCAAGTACAACCTGCTTTTATAGGTATCTGCACATGTGCATGTGATGGCCTCTGCACCAACAATTGGTGGCCACCATTTGATAATTGCCAGCAGCCTGCTGTGTTGTAATTGCAGTACTCACTGTCATAGCAATCCCATGCTATAAATTGCTAAGTCAGGTAGGCATAGCCCTTTCAGCTTTCCAAAGTGGGGCCTATGCTTGTTTGCTGTGGACACCATTGTTTAAGTCAGAAGGTTGGTATAGTTCTTATATCTGAAGCTATGTGTGTAGCCAGTGATTTAAATGTTGTACTCAGACCTGAATATTGCCACTTCCAGCACACAGTTGTCAGTGTAGAATTGTATTCACCCCTACAAATGCTAACACAAGATATATGGGAGTATGTAGTTTCTTTTCTACTGATACAATTAACTGCCATACAAAAGTAGTTATTGAGATGTATTCATTTGGCACATGAACTGTTTGTGAACTGTTATATTGTGAATATTAATGTACTCACTTCTGCACAGTTTGTGCTTTTTTATTGTTGACATTAGCACAGGATGCTCAAGAAAACTGGACAGTTCCAGTACTGAGTATGCCTACCTACATCCTTTGTAGACCCTGAACACACAGGCATATTGTACATTTGGGTGGGGATGCAGACATACAGAGGACATTATGTATTATTGTGTGAATGTTATCTTGCTGGACTTAAAGGGTTGCTGTGTACCTGTTAGTTTTGCAAGGCAAGTAGTTTGTCTGCATAGCTCCCAACTGTGGACCTATCCAGATGGTAGCCAGACGTTAGGCTGTTATTCTCTGTCTGTGCAACTCACAGGTCTTTTCAGCACTGGTAAAATGGCATTGTTACAGTCGTTTGCTACCAGTACATGGCTACATCCTTTGGTATTTCAGTGTTGTACTCCTACATAAGGGTATGCTTGTGGAACTCCTTCAAAAGCTATTTGCACAGCGTGTAACAGCAGAAAAGCTGATATGCCTGTGTGTTTCTGCCTCGGCCAGGCCTCTGAAACACTCAGGTACATATTTGAACAGAGAGAGGTAAAGGTAGGTAAAAGTGAGGTACACCTTCAAAATATTAGAGACAGTAAGTGGAGACTTCAAGAGAATCAGTGCACATGGATTACTACACCTTTTCTGAAGTACAAGCAGTGTCTAACTCCTACATATTGTCATTATTCATTAGGTGTAATACCCCACCTTTCTGCCTAACATCAGTACTTTTCAGGGGATTCAGAGGGACCCAGCTAACATATGTTTCAAAATCAAGGACATCCCTGAAATGTAGTCACAGTTGGGATGTATATCCACTGCCCTAATCAGATATGTCACTGTTTGTCCTGCTATGATACTGTGTGGGGGTTGTAAAGTGCTGCTGTAACATTATTTCCTGCAAGACTGGCTGCTTCTCTTATCACAGTCATGTAATGCAATTCCACAACAACTGCTGGTAAAGTTACACAGAACAGGTTTTGTGTTATGGCATTCTATTTTTCCTTTACATTCACTCATTCTGATGCATGATATATCTATTTCAGCAACAACCTGCTGTATATCTACTGTGGCTTAGTGGTACTTCATGCAGTCTAGTGTGTCCAAGGTCCAGGGTTTGAGACTGACAGAGATGTTTTGTTTTGCTGCTGAGCAGAATAAGGGCCCTCACATGCAGGGTGACTAAGGCACTTTTAAGCAGTTGTAAGCGGGTTTGCGTGGGTTTGCACAAAGCTTAGAAATACTTAGCTAAGCGCACATTCACACAAACCCACTAACTACTGCTTAAAAGTGCTTACTCCCGCTAACCCTCAAGCTCATTTCTTTGAAAGAAAAGAACATGGGGAGATAGGAGAGTGGTGAAAAAGGGGCACAAAGAGGGAAAGACAGTAGGGAAAACAGCTCAGGATGTGCAGGACGGTTGTAGGGAAGGACCATAGTTGCCCATTTCTTTTACAGCAACAGCTGTGCATATGCAATAATTTTGGAGGGAAATATGAAACCTTCGACCCCTGAGAGAGGGGTGAGGACAACAAAGTATGTTGTACTGCCAACTAAATTACGTTTTATATGTCCAGCAGACATGTGTGCAAAATGGGCAGCTATGTATGGGGTGTAATTTTTTTTTTGGAACAGATTGCACTTTTTTTTTTCCAGGTGAGAGTGGAATGTAGGGTAGGGGATGCAGGTATATTTGGGGAGGTAGGTTGGGGAGTTAAACAGACAGGACAAACAAGATGCATACAGGGGTGGAATATGACACGTGGGGGGTGAACAACATTGACGTAGAAGGATGTTTGGAAACCGCAAGCCCATGAGCCCACAGATGGCAACAGTAGAACTGAGATCCCCACCCATGGGCAGTCACCACTGCACCTTCACGGCCCAGAGGGTGGCTGTGCTGGGGGCTGTGTAGGAGGGGCAGGCTCACCAGTGAGTCCCGCCACTCATGCCTCAAGCTGACATAGAGGATCAGTGACAGAACGCTGGATCTCCCTACGCACCACAGCCCGGACCATTCGGAGGGTGAGAGGTGGCCCTCCTCCGCCCACACTTGCACTGAGCCACATCCCCTGCAGCGCTTCCACCCGAAGGTGGCACAGGCCAATGGAGGAGGAGGTCCTGGGCTGGGCACCAGACCTGCTGGTGCCAGGTGCCATTGCCAGCTGAGGTGGGACAGGTGGGTCTGCTGGGACTGGCCTTCCCATACATTGTATGTTTAGGAGGATTTAATAATAACATTGGTTGGTAACAGCCAACAGCATTCCAAATTAGTTGTAACAGCATGCAGTAGTATTCCCATTAACCCAACACACCAGAGTTCCAACAGTTGAACAGCAAGCATAACACATGCATATATAGAACAACAGTGGACATTCCAACAGCATGCAGGATTAATTGGTGGCAACAGGCCACAAAGATTGTGGTATTTAAACAGGGCACATGCATCAAAGTAAATGCAGATATTTATAAACCAATAGGGCATATGTCCCAACAAATGTTTTGAGATTAGACATACCCATTGAGGTGTGGAATTGCATTGTTTATGCACATACAGTAGGGTGTAAAAAGATATCTCTATTAACAACTTATATATACTTATAGTTTACACTACATTCCTATTGACTGCAGGTATATATCCCCTACATGTATAAGGCAATGTCTGTTAAATTGTGAAATGGGTTTTGCTAGCTCTTTATATACCTGACCTGTATCTGACATACAAACTGTCCAGGATGCAGATGTTACTGCTACGTATTTATATATTATATTTATATTTATATATCTACATATCTAGATGAGGTCAGGTGACATTATCAGTTATATTTTAACAGCCCCCTACATTTCTAGCAGCACACTGACATTTCTGGGGAACACAATAACAAGCTACTCATGTGCCAGATTAACCTGTACATGCCGGCCATGAACCAACAGTTGAGGACTGTATATATGCTTAACGGCTACTGGCACTCCCTTCATCCACTTTATATGGGCCTACCCAAGTGTGGGTTGACAGCGCTTAATACAACAGTACTATTTCTATAATGCAAGAGTACAACAACATATCAAAGAAAGTGACATGGACACACTCCAGGAATTATACATTTATTAATTACATAACACACTTTTCTAGAGGCTCTCTCATTTATTTGATATAACAGTGCATGCAGAAGACTTATTCAAGACTTATTATACCTTTATTAATGGGTTACAACACTCTTTTTCAGGCTCTCTCACTTATTTTATATAACAGTACATGCAGAGAAATTATTCAAGACTTATACCTTTATTAATGGGTTACAACACTCTTTTTCAGGCTCTCTCACTTATTTTATATAACAATACATGCAGAGAAGTTATTCAAGACTTATTATACCTTTATTATTGGGCTACAACACTTTTTTTCAGGCTCTCTCACTTATTTTATATAACAATACATGCAGAATAATTACTAACCTGCCTGGTGGCGCAGCCTTAGCAGCCTATCTGCATAGGCTTGCTGATTCGCCGCACGGACACCTGCAGCTGTGAAGTAAGTGAAGTGATATTGAGACATACTTATCCATAATATAGACTCCAATAGCAATTCTTACATACTTCATTCCATGGCTACCTACTCAGTAGTGGGGCATTTTCCATCCCATGGGCCTCCTGTATCCACTTGTTCAGTCAGTCCTCCGTGCGTCTCTTCAGGTCTGAGTAGTGGTGTCTGACCTGCTCACCAGTCCGAGGGACGCCTGTGGCACTGGTGAGATCATGAGCTAGATGGTTCCAGGCGTCTGCTTTGTATTGGGTGCCCTGGAACTGGCCCTGCAGGAGTCTCTTCTCATGATTATGGACGAGGAGCCAAACCATTACTTTTGACTCCTCAATGCCCCAATGTTGCTCTCGAAATCGAGAGCCCTCTCCAACACCAGCCATGCTGACTGCAGATGGGAGCTACAACTAGTTATGGCAAGTATTCCCGCCTATGGACCTTAAATATGCCTCATTTCCCGCACTTATCTGTGATTGGCCAGTTTTGAAAAAACTCAGCTGAAAGCACACCTGCTTAGCAATGGGTAAACCTCCATTGATATGTATTTGTGTGTGTAGAAAGTGCATGGTCGTGAAATGCTGTCATGGCTTAGTGGTTCAGTACTGTGATTATGGTGCACAGTATCCTGGGTTTGAGCCCTGTCATTGCTTTTCATTTTACTACTGGCCAGACCGGCTAGGAGGTGTGGCTGTGTTTAGCCGACTTTGCTCAGCTTTGCCCGACATTGCTCGACATTGCTCAATGTTGCACTGGTTTGCGCAGTGCGCAGCTATGTGCAATCTCATTTCGCAAGTTGGCACGATGCGCAACATTGTGCAAACCATGCTCTGGTTACGCTAGTTGGCGCGATGCACACCTACGCGCAAAGAGTTTGCGCTAGTTAACGCAGTGCTCAGCTATGAGCAATTACATTTAAATATGCTTAATACTGGTTAACTTTGCTTAGCAGTGTTTCACATTGCTTAAGACACATTACTTATGCATCCATCAGTATGCACAACCATTTCATATTCTTAAATATATATATATAAAATTCATTCACTACTACATAAGCCATTTCAATGCTTTTTACAAAAATTTCAATGATAAATGTCAGGAATTATTTTTATATACAGATTTCCTATTGAAAATAGAAGGGGGAGTGGTGGGACTCGAACATGGAATGCCTCCTCTTTGTGCGAAGGCTCTACCACTGCGCTATCACTATTTTCCTTAATTTGCATATTTTTTTCTTGTTATCCGCTTTGGTGTCTATGCTGCTAACTGTAGCTAAGCAATGGGCAAACCCGCGCAAACACGGGCAAATGCGGGCAGCTATATTGGAATATTAAAAAATAAATAAAAGTTTTACATTTTATAATTGTACAAGTGTTTAGAATGTGGGGAGTGTAGTGCTGGGTATGTATACATTTGAGCGGACTCGCTCATATAAATTGACATTTCTCGATTGAGAGACTTGCAGGGGCGTGGATTTTTGGACTGCTCGGCAGTCTGACACACCCCCTGCTCTCGTGCATGCTCCATGTTAGCCTTAGAGTTGATGCAGTGCGCCCTCATGAATATGCATGGCACGCTGCCATCTTACTCTTAGACTGCAGTTTCCATGTAAAACTAACTTAGTCTTACATGAAAGGTTAGTGAATCCTGGGGACCCTCTTTTTAGTTAATAAGTAAGTAGTTAGATGACCAGTCTCAAGCGTATAAAAAGTGAATAAAGAAAAACGTGTCTTAAGAAAGAAGGAGTTAAGCAGTAGCCTTAATAGCTAAATATGCAAAAACAAATTTATGTGGGGATACAAAACGTAAACAAACAGATTATAAGAAATGAAATGTTTGTCTGCAGCTAAATTTTTCTCTGTCTATTTCTGAACTACAGGAACTACTGATTCCAAATCTAAATGGGCTGAAATTCCAGACAAATTATAGCACAAAAAATGTACGGCCAATTCACAAGTCTGTACATCTCAGTACCAGGGTAATTCTACTCTGTACAACACAGTACCAGGGTAACTTTACCTCTTAATTTCTTACATTTTCTGTATTTCTTCTTTCTGATTGCTATTCTTTTAACTGGCTTGAATATATCTTTTTACACATATACCACAGAAACAATTGAAGATAATTTCATATTTTTTCCTAATGAGATTGTTCTCCTGCTACTAGTTTCTTCTTTACAAAATATTCCAATTGTTCATTCACATCTCTTTAGCTTCCTTGCCTAGGAATAATCATAGATCTTTTAATCAAAAGGCAGTATAATTATAGTTCAAGGTGCACATGTAGGCCACGCATTTCACATCATATGTGTAATTGAATTTCTCAGCAGAAGGCAGTTGCAAACTTCAGTAACAAATTTTATACACAGGATTTTAGTTTCATGTAAAAAGTTACAAACTCAGACATTTTCATCCAACTGGGACACACACCATGCAGATATAACTTGAGCAAGAAAGGGTCACATGTCCAGATATCTTTTCCTTACACTGAAAAGCACATGAATTGTCGATTTAAGTCTCATATTTTTGGTTCCCTGCTGCAGGTTTAAGTGCAGATTATTATCTGCTGCATTCTGATTCAATTAACAGTGGCATATTTATTTTCAAACATTGCACTATAGATTTAGAATTCACTCATATAGGCCTAAAAGATTATTTTCTGCTTGATTTTATAAAAGCAAAACAAATAAACTTAACTAGAAGTTATAAAATACAAAACTGTGAGAACCAGTTTTATATAAATAAATCTAAAAAGCACTTAGGTCATTAAAGTGTAGGTTTCTGTGATGACTTAGTAAACAATAAATTCATGACTAAAGATAAGCCAGGGGATTCCATAAACATACAAGTTTAGTGTTTGTGTGATGAACAGCAGTGCTAAATACATATGCATGCTGCACATCGTGTTTACACGAATACAAGAGAGGTTTCACGGCCAGCAGCAGTGTTGCCAGCCAGGAAACCATGTAAAGCAGCAAGAACATGTATAGCACATGCAGACAAGTTTATCTAAGGGCAATCTTGCTCTGCAAAATTGCATGGGCAGCCACAATGATCACTAGGGATAAAATTAATGGAATGAATGCAGTAGTAACACATTATAGAAATGTGTTCTCAGTGCAATGTACACTACATGTTTTGGCATACTCTAATAAAGAATTTATGGTGAACATCAAGGGCATATAGAATGCATTATAATTACATTAGTCTGTGGAAGTGTGCATATTGGAAAGGGCAACAGACATGAATGCCAAGAATGAAGAAAGAGGAAAAGGATACGTGATACACAGTACTGAAGACCACATAAGGGCATGTCAATGTATGTACACTCCAAAGATAAGTCAGTAGCATAACATTAAGCACATATGTACATAGCACAATATGTACTGCTGTTTACACCTCCTCTGTGAGTATTTTATTTATATCATTATACATTATACTATATTTTGTGTGACTGTCACACAAGGTTACTTATCAGTGGAGATGATTGGTTGTGATATAAACATCCTGATATGATCAATGGAGAGGACATTTAGCAAGGCCAGTATATACAATAGGGGTATGTGCATATTGTGAAGGTGTGCAAAATGAGTTGCTTGAATATGATTGAAGTGTCCGCATAGATCTCAACCAAACAGGTCAACATAGCAACAGGCCTGTGGACAACATCAGACAGAAGCAGCAACTATTATGGAGAATTTTAAAACAATACCACCATTAATCTGTGACATTGGCATACAATATGTGATTGCAATGTATTATACATGTTTTGCAGAAACTTGTACAAGTGTAATAATTTTCCGTACTCTATAAGGGGGATTCAACACACCTTCTTCAAAAATTACCACTTTATGGAGGTGATAAGAGGGACAGTGTTAAACATGTAGTTTAAATTAGGAGCAATCCTGCCCAGCTGAGAGGTTTGCATGACGGGTCTACTTTACATGATCGAACTTTCAAATGTTCGACTTTCCTATGGCCGAGACCATATGATTGAACATTTAAAAGTTCAAACATGTTAAAAAAAAAAATAAACTAAATGTTTCTAGCAGGGGGGCAAGCCCCCCTGTATCCCCCACAAAGGAGGGGGGGCTGCATCCTCCACACCGCCTGCTATTAAAATATGCCAACTCCGAGATTGCACTAGATTGGGGAAAAGGGAAATCTTCCCGTTCCGTTCTATATGGAGATCTCAATTCAGCCCATTCAAACTTTTAAAAGTTCGATCATATGGTCTCGGCCATATGAAAATCGAGCTTTTAAAAGTTCAGTGATCTGAAGGGTACCCATGCATGACACATAAGCCCCATTCCACACCTTCAAGAATCTAACCCCTGCCATCAATGTTGTCAATGAGCTGTGTATTTACTGGGTGCATCACAGAAACAAGTATCATCACACATGCATCTTGTAGAACACCGTGAAGGGAAGTCTGAACAGTGAACTCCTAATGGTTATAGGTCACAAAGAATACTTGGGTATGGCTGACAAGATGTATGTGAGCTCACTGTGCCAGAAGTGATACACTTAATTAAAACATCCCTGGATGACATAGATATCGGCCATATGGATAGCAACACTTGAAAACAACACACTATTATCACTAGACTCCCTACACACAGCTGTGTATTGCACGCATCTGCCACATGTAACAAGAATGGATATTGTCTGCAGCATCTGCAAATTGATGTGTGAATTATGCAGTGATCCATTATAATGAATGGTATAGCAGTATGTGAGACTGATGGCAATGCGTCAGTTATGCCCATGTGCACAGAAACTACAGCAGTGCAAAGTCTAGCAACAATGAGCGAGGAAGCTGTCACTGTGATATTGTTCACATACCAAACAATGCATGGAGCACACTGTATAACCACATGATCACTGTCCCACTGACATTATTAGTGAAAATGCTATTCTGCTATGAAATCCAGACATACATGCATATGTGTTCATGCAAAGTATCGAGTGGTAATACTGACATGATGTACTGGTACGTCTGTGACACTGTATAGTCACACTATAGGTGTACCAAGGATACAATTGAACTTCATAGGTTTATAGGTGCATAGGAGAGTCCTAGGCTAAAGTCCCAAGATCCCATAAAAGCCTAGCCATATTTAGCATGAGTTACACAATTTTCAATAGCTATGTGAACAATATTCACACAGGTATGTTCCTATGCTATGTTATCTAATACCATCTGCCTCTATCGCTGATGGATATGGGTACAACAAAAGGAGTGCAATCATGATTAACCATCCATTGCTCAAGGCTGCACTTGAAGAGGGTCAGGAAAGGCCTTTGCCTTACGTGAATGTGAATCATGTTCCAGAGAATGGTTCATGTCTGAGAGATACATCTATCTCTCCAAGATGATTTATTATGCCTGAGGCTAGGCTAATATCTCAAGAATGAGTGACCCTTGTGCAGTTTGTATTAACAATGTGCAATATTTCCATTAGGGCCAGACTAGAGTGTGGTACGTAAGCCAGACACAGATCAACCCTTATTAGTCTGTTAAAGATATAATACCATGAGAGGGCTTTTAATCTGTCTGCATATAACTTGTTGTTTGCACCACTTATCTTTATTGTGCAAATACTTTGGGGTTGCTCCAGCTGTTCCAAATGTGTGGTAAGTTACATGCAAAAGGATGAATTCTACTGAATTATTTGTGTAACTAGGGCTGAGAACAATGGCACTATAATGTCCTTTGATGTGGATGGCCTGCTCATACTTATAAGTTGTTCCACATACAAGGGATTTGTCACCACTGTGGAATCATGGTGGTCAAAGTTTCAATTAACTATCTACCTGAGCACCCAGATCGTGTAGCACTGGGTTTACTCATAGGGGTGTGCTGTCTATATGTTTAATTACATTGGGCATTTCCTTTCCAAAAGGGATTAATTATATGCTTATGTTCAAATAGTGTGTTTCCATGGCTCTGGCACTAATCATTTTTGTGTATTAATACTTTCTGCAGTATATCGATAGTGTTTGTGGAGTCGATGATTATCCATATTTTGCAGTCATCTACAAAGTTAGAAGGACAAAGGCTGTCTAAGTTTGTCTTGACTTGTAAGAAGTAAATACTGAACAGGAAAGGGCCTAGTACAGTACCCTGTGGTATGGCCTTGTCAAAGGCTTCTTGATGGAGGTGAATTCACACACTTTGACAGTACATGGCCTGTCAGTGATCTGTTTGGCTACTCACCTGGTGGTATATGCATTTACGCCCAGTTGAAACAGTTTCTCTGTAATACCTGAGTGTGGATTTGTGTCAAATGTCCAGGCCAGGTATAGTTACATGGAATACTGAGTCTTTTCATCATCTCTGCCCTTGCTGACCTTGTTGAGGAAGTCAAACAGATTTAACAGACATGATGTGGCCTTAATGAATCAAAAATGAGTTGAGTACATAGTCAGGAGATTACTTGTTTCCTTTTTGATATGGTTGATGATGATGCTTTTAATTGCCTTACAGTCAGGCTTATGAGTCTATAGTTCTCTGAGTCGGGTGGTGGTTGCCCCTGTTCAGATGTTTGACTTTTGCTGTACAATCTTCTGCCAGAGCACAGCCTGTCTAGATGCTATGGTTAAATAGGTATCCAACTGTGTCTGCTAGGTCAGGTTTTAAGTTATTGAAAAGGCAACCGGGGATGTTGTTAGGGCCCATTGATGTCATGTTTTTAGTTTTAGAAAGTGCACAAATGAGCTGCTCTCTTGAGAAAATAAGCTGAGTAATGTTTGCATATATACTTTGGGAGATATCTGGTGTGGGCAGGGGAATAAAGCTTCATCCAAATCTGTCAGCTAGCAGATTGTCTATTACCTATAATTGAGTATGGGTGGTGCCATCCACAAAGAGCTCTGCTCTTAGATGTGTATTCCCCTTAAACTTTTGTAATTATTTAAAAAATGATTTGGACAACACCTGATAATACAACCATGGATATGCATTACATGCCACGCAGTGGAAGTCTTTATACAGTCATACAACTTTACCTATGTCTTGTAATTACATCACTTGCACATCAAATGCCTATATGTTTTAATTGTAAAGCTGTGTGTGAGAGTCCTGATACCATATATGGACACATTACAAATGAGTTGGATGTGGTTCCTGGAGAATTGTTACTGACATAAATTCTGACAGTCACAGAATGCTGCTGGGGACCACCTCAATAATCATAGTGAATAGTAACACAATAGTGCATACAATGAATTCAACAAGGTTGCAACTGAATGTAAACCAATTATATCTTTGTGTATATAACAGCATTACAACATGTGGATGAAAAAAAAACATTTGTGCCCATGTAATCAGTATGATGTTACACTGATGTATCTCACAGAACATTTAATGATGGTAGGTATACACATGCACACCTGTGCCATACTGCAAGTGTCAGTGTGATGGTAGAATGAGAACTGCGAAGAATGTTGATATACTCCACTGTATAAATACATGCCTTAGTACAGCAACAATATACATAGCATCATCACGTATTAGCTCTTGTCAGGAGGCCTATTAATACAGCTGTTATAGAAGGAACATGTAATCAAATGGTGGCAGCAGCCATCAATATATTACCTCAAATCACAGACTGGGATACAGTGTTATAAAGAGCTACATCCACAGCTCAACATAGTACATATGGGTGACAGCAACATTGACATGTGCAGTGTTCTTAGGGTCATAGGACATTGCTAGGTTAAGAGCTAACATGAAGTAAAATTCTAGCCATTATTATGATATTTAAACAAAAAATTGTATCTACAGGATGGAATATATTAAGGGTATGTGCATATGTGTGTATGTGACTGATCATATAACATGCTGCCTCTGTCCATGTAGGACATGTTCACCAACTCATGACAGAAATAGCAATCACCCATCCAGTGTTCTGGAAATGGCTTGCAGAGTGTCATGGAAGGACTCTGCTTTACAATGTGTACAAGCATATTTGAGATGATGACATCTTCTCGTCTACTGCAGAAAGGATGTTATTTGAACAGAGGGAAAGAGGGGATGTTGGCTTCTTGGATCGATGTTAAAGTTTCTCCAGGGTAGGAATAAAATGAAAAGAGATTCAAAAGATCATACAATGACTGTAATATATCATCAACCACACACACAGCAGTTAACTGAGGTTAGATCTGAACATTAAACCTGAGTAGGTATAGAATCCGGATTCCATACAATGTAAGGCTAGCACCATCACATACGTCTGACTTTAATAGTGTCACGTTGCACTTTATAGAGGATGATAGCAGCATCGTATGCTGAGAAGATGTTTGGAGGAGTGTCAGACCTAGATCTGGAGACACATCTTGATGTGAAATTGTCTGCAAAATATCATTTGGATGAATACACAATCCAAGTGCACTGTTGTGAGATTAGAACTCCTGTGTATCTAGTTACAGAAGTTTGAGAACGCAGTACTTAACATCAGCAGCATAGCACAAGTTTGACTTAAATTATCCAAAATATTATTTGAAGGAACACACACTCAAGTTCACTGTTGTGACATTAGAACCCTTACGTATCTAGTTACAGAAGCTTAAGAAGACAGTACTTAACATCAGCACCACAGCATAAGTTTGACTTAAATGGTGTCACACTGCACCTTATACAGAATGACATCATCAGTGTATGCTCAGAAGAAGACTGTCTCACACGTTGCTCTAAAATGGTCTTCACAAAGACAACTAACTGAACAAAAACAAGTTAAGTGCAGTGAGTTTCAAACACCTACCTAATTATCTACAGAACACAGTATTGAATGCAAGTGCCATGGCACAAGTCTGAATTTACACTATCAGACTGCACTTTGCACCATGTGACATAATTCATGTTTTGAGAAGAAGATGTTAGGAGGAATGTATACATGCTGATGTAAAATAGTCTCCACAATGAAAGCTAACTAAACACAAACACACACAAGTTGACTGCAGTGAGTATTGGACCTCTACCTACTTATTTACATGTCACAGCAATTGACACAAATGTCAAGGCACAGGCCTGTCCTTTAGAGTATGAGACTGCACTTTATAGCATGTGACATCATTAGTGTGTGTTGAGAAGAAGGCCGTAGGAGGAGTGTCTCACATGCAGTTCTAAAATTGTCTCCTGAATGTGAACTAACTGAACACATACACACATCCTTTCACCGCAGTAAGACTAAAACCCTTACCTAGCCATTTATAGAACTCAGTACTTAATACAAGCACCACAGCACACGTCTGAATTTTAATTAACAGTATCTATTGAATAGTCAGACATTTTATAAACAAGTATGTCTTTTAAACTGTTGCAGAACACTTTATAGCAGATTATATCATCAGTGTATGCTTGTTTGAAGATGTTGGGAGGCCTGCATGAAATGGCTGTGTAGGCATGTATGACTGTAAAACTTTTGGTTCTCCATGGGACTTGATTGCTGACAGTAGGATACAGACTTATGCTCTTCTGACTACGTGCATAGATACAAATTGACTACAGTGAGATTAGAGCTCCTACCTAACTAATTACATAAGCTAGAGAACACAGTACATAACACAAGTGCCACAGCAGAAATCTGACTTTTACACTGTTGCAGACCACTTTATAGCAGATGATATCATCAGTCTATGTTTGTGAGAAAATATCGGGAGGTCTGTATCAAATGGCTATACAGGCATGTACAACTATAAAACTTTTTCTTGTCCATGAGACTTGCTTGATGATAGTAGGATACAGACTCATGGTCTTTTGACTATGCACATATACTTACAGATACAGACACACACACACATTGGCTGTTGTGTTAATTGAACCCCCTACCTAACTATTTTATTCTGATCTGCAAAACACATTAGTTAATTTTTGCGCCATCACCGAAGTCTGATTTTCCTTGTCATAGTGGTCTTTATAGATGATGACATCATCATTCTATGATGCAGGTAACATATCCTGTTATGAGAGAGATGTGCAAAATGTGGAGTTTGGATTTTCTGTTTCTGTTTCAATGAGCAGATATAAAAGCTTTAAAAGACAAAGGTTCTTAAACTATATGCAATAAGCTGTCAGGAAGGCATGTCACAGAACATGCACCTGTTTCTCAATATGTTGCACATTTTTAGTCTCATACACACACACACACACACACACACACACACACATACACACACAAACACATACACACATTTTGTGATCAGCATGAATGCAAGTGTTGATGTATGTGTGCTCATATTGTAATGCATTAATATCCAAAGTAAGACATAGATAAGACAATCTAAATGTATATTGTCAGTATAAAGCTTTAAATAATGTACAAATGCAGTTGTGCTATTTAATTGTGTAGTGTAGGTGTGCATAGGTGCAGGAGGGCACACATGAGTATGGTTAAATATTTGTTCAGTCACTGACAAGCCCCTTACCTTTGGTTTTGTTTTTAAATGAGTTTTGATGGAATGATAAATAATAACTGGGCAATAGCCATACTAGTACATGCCAAACACTTCTAACCATAGAACACCACTGATTAACTGGTTTGAGTGAATGATGGCAAAGTGTTTGTACATGTAAGATTCACATTTAATGACTACAACTTGAATTTGAGAAGTAGCTATGCATATATGCTATGGGAGAAATACCTGGCAGATATGATGGTGTTCATACTGTAGGTTTATATTGGAAATGTTTTGTCATAACTTTTATGAAATTAAGTACTGTTGCTATTGCCTTCACCATTTGTGTAGATTTAAGCAATGAGCAAACATGGTTCTCTGCTTAAATGGGAAAATAATGACATGTCTATTGGTTTGCCTTCGTTTGCGCAAACACACTAAGTGGTGAGCCATGGCCATCCACACTTTGAACAGTACTGAATGTAAGAAATATAGCTACTGCCTAGCTTTTCTTGTGGAAGCAGATGCTACAGCAGTGAACTTTTGTTTAGCACACCGATAGCACAGAGTTTGAATACAAATCAATCTATTTTTTTACACATGCTGTCAGGATGGCATTTCATAAGTAAATATGATAATTCCTGCAAATGTGAGAAGCAATGACTACAGTGAAGTATTGTATAAAAATAAGCATCAGATAAGTGATTTATGTCAACAATACATGTCCCTCTCACCAGGTTGTATAAGGAAAAAGTCATGATCAGCTGTCTGTTAAGTGCAAGGATCCATCAAGTCACACATGCACTCAGGTTTCTCAGCAACAGGCACTGTTATGAATCCATCATAGTGCATGTTGGTGTGAATGACTTTAAATGTATCTCACTGGACTATATGAAGAGAGACATGACTGAGCTCTTTAATTATGTGTCTCAGACAGGTATGGCCCTAGCCTTAATCAGCATTTTGCCTTTGCCTTGGATGATACCTCAATACAAACAAAAAATGGTTGACTTCAACAATTGGCTTAGTTTCTGGAGTTATTCAAAGGGGACCCAGTATCTGTCAGCCTGGGATGACATGGTCAACAGACCTCAATGCTTTGCCAGAGATAGTCTTCATCTGTAACCCCTGGGATTTCAATTACTGGCTAAGGCTCTTACCACCCTCATAGTGACTTTTTAGGCAATGTCACAAGAACAAAATTCTCAATGTAAAAATACCCTCTAAAAGCAACCTCAAGATTATGCCGCTAAATGCTAGAAGTCTAAACCAGAAACTACACTCAGTGGAAGCAGTCCTCACCTTGGAAGACATTTGTGCAGTCATTGAGACCTGGTTTAAGGCTGTAGAGAGCACCTCAACTATACCAGGTGACATTTCCTTCCATAACTTCAGACCACAAACTGTAGACATGAGAACTAAAGGAAGTGGTGTATCAATATTCATTAAAGATAAATACACCACTAGATTGGTTAAACATCATGATTCCCTTGAATTACTTCAGGTACAGTGGACTGTAGGTAAGACCCCTCTTCAGGTCATTGCTAGTTATAGGACCCCCTCCTTGAATCAGAATGTCTACTCAGCCTACTTGGATCTACTTGAGTCAATCAAGATACAACCAAACACCCTGGTTTTCTGTGACTTTAATTATCCATCCATTGACTGTGTAAATTATACTTGTTCTAATTCACTTGGCTAAAGGTTCCTGGACATTGTTAACTCCAATGCCTTGGACCAGCTGGTTGATACACCCACAACAAGCTCAAGCTTTGTGAATCTGGTGCTCATCAACATGGGGGACTAACACACCACCCCCAGTGTGTGGCCATCCCTGGTGAGATCTGACCACAAATCAGTCTCGCTAGAAGTAACTATAACTCAAGACCATAATCCTCCCAGCAACAACGAAACTAAAAAACTTATCCAAGGCCAATTACAACTTCTTATGTGACTGCATAAATAGCTTCATAACCCCTCCCCCACTGATAGAACAGACACCTGTGCTGAGTTATACACCAATGCTTTATACGAGCAACTGTACAATTGTATTGACTCTGCCATACCAGATTGAACCAAAGCAAGATCATCAAGGAAAAACAAACATGCCTGGTGAGCAACTGCCATTAATAGGCTATACAATAAGAGAAAGTAATTGCTGTCTAAGAGCAGAAAGGAATAGTCTCAAAACTGGAAACACTCCTGTGATGATAGGAGCTACTGCCAGCCATGTCAGGAGAAATAGGGCAGTGGATTTGTAACATATGCCAGCACAGCTAGCTGGAATTTTGTAAATAATTATATGCCATTTGTATATCAAACTGACTTTCTCTGATGTTTGTGTTGAAAATGTATTTGTGCGATTTGCTTGTGTTGAACTGTATCAACAGTGTGCCCTGCTGGAAGAAAAGAAATGTACATGCATTACTGTAACTGTTTAAATGTATACATTATAACATCATATACTGGAAGTGAGGAGGTTAATCTTAATACCATGACTTTTAAAAATATTCTTGAAATGAATTACTTTATGGATTAAGCCATAAAGGTGTTATCCCACAATTCTGAATGGAGACAGAGGTGCAACGACTATGCTAGAGCATAGGTTGCAGCTCCTGTAGGAAGAGTAAAGTGGTTTTATGATTTTTTGACTTCCAAGAGATCTGAGCAAAGCTCTGTGTATATGGTAATACATAGGTGCTAAAATCCTGTCAGCTTCTAGTGTTAGTGGTAGAGTCAGATGACCAGATGTGTGTGATGTCATTCTTAAACCAAAAATAATATTTAGATATTAGTAGGTGTTCGCTCTCAGCATTCTGCAGTCTGCCTTGGATCTGACAACAAGGACCACTCACCCACATCATCTTGTCTTGAGGTAAGTAACTTACCTAGGAAACAGTAATTCTTTTAGATTAGTCAGGAAAGTATAATGAGATTAGAAGTACTGTTTTTCTTTACCTGTGTGAAACTTTTAATTGGTGTTATTTTAATATTCCCTATGACTAAAACTCTGGTGTTTACTGTAAATAGATACCATAGAACCTCTGTAAGTTGACCACCCAAGGGACTGTAACAAACTGGTCAACATACAGAGGTGGTCTACATAAGGAACTAGCCCTACTGTACTGATATGTACATGTACTTTACTTTCTTGTATAGCTTTTATTAGAGAATATCATATGAAGTTATACATAATCAAAACACAGTAAAATCATACATACAGTATCATACAAAATGAATATGTTCACTGTTTTCTCATGGTTTAATCATTCTTTCTGAAAAAAGTGTCAGTCTCAGTCTGTTTCTTATTCTTATTACAAAGGTAAGTGGAGAAAGCACTCTCAACACTGGCTACACCACTTAGCATACCTGGGCATTTTTCCACAACAAATGACTTCAACTGCATTATCAAATGCCTGACAACATCTTCTTTTGGAGTCTGTACAATTTCTGCGTCATCCTCACTTTCTTCTTCCACTTCATCTGCTACTTCATGCACTTTTACACTGGCCTGCACTTTGGTCAATATCGCTTGGAAAATTGCTTCTGAATCAGGTTCATTAAAGGTCGCCACCTTATTATCCATTGCAACAAAACCTTCAAAATTGTCTCCGTCGAATTCTGCCAGGGGAGATGGACTGTATGATGGGGCCAAAACATTGTGCTCTTTAGTTGTAACAAATCCAACTTTCTTGAAACACTTCTGTCTAATTTCTGGCTGAACTTTATTCCAAGCAGAACTGATCCAGAGGACGGCATCCAGAGCATTAACTGATGTGGTGGATGAAGTTGCTTCCACAGGCAGACCACAGGTTTGTGTTTTAGTAATGACCCACTGCAGGAGCTGGGCTCAGTAGTGCATTTTAAATGTTTTGATGATGCCTTGGTCAAGAGGTTGGATTTTTGAGGCCGTGTTTGGAGGCAGAAATTTCAGGGTCACGTTTGTGAGATGATTCACTTTCTGGTGGCCAGAACAGTTGTCTACTGTAAGTAGAATATACCATTTCTTCTTCATCTCTCAGTCGATACCCCTTATCCACTCCTCAAATAGGGCACCAGTCATCCATGCACATTTTTTTGATCTCCAAGTGATGGGGAAGTCTTTGGCCTTCAGGTTCTTGAATGCACATGGTTTTGCCAATTTACCAGTCACCAAGGGCTTTAGTTTCTCTCTAGTTGAGCTAGTGCAAAGCAAAACTGTGAAACGTTCTTTGGAAAGTTTTTTGCTCTTATATTTGTTACCCTTCATGATGAGGCTCCTGTCAGGCATTGACTTGAAAAAGAGTCCGCACTCATCAGCGTTAAAGATGTTGTCATCTTTGAAGCCTCTGGTGAAGTCAGAAAACTTTTTGATGAACTCTTCCACAACTTCTAATGGAACTTCATTGGATTCATCACACAAAACTTTCTGGGAGATCTCATGTCACAGTTTAAATTTCATGAGCCAACCACTTGATGCTAGGAAATCTCCCACCCCAAATTCCTGTGTTAATTTTTTAGCAACTTCTTGGATCATCATCCCAAAGAGTCGGGTGTTAACTGCCATCATTTGTTTGAACTAGCTTAATGTCACTTTATTGACTTCAAGGGAAGTTTTCCTCTTTTTTTTCATTTTAGGTCTCTGCTTTCCTTACCATATCTCTCCAAGTACTCATTTTTACATTTGTGGATGTTGCTAACTGTGGTTTTGCTAACACCAAAATGCTCTGCCATCTTACTTTGGCTGCTGTTTTCCCAAAAATGTAAAAGATTAACCTTTTCCTTCAATGTCAGCTCTTTGAGATCTTTCCTTTGGGCCATCATGTCTTGATTAACTGTAAAATGTTTCACTAATTGTAAGATGTACCTACAATTCATACCAGTCCTTCATGTTGTAAAAAATCTTCAGCAACATGTGATAAACAATAGGACGTTAGGCCTAGCCAACACATGGTAATAATAAAACATGAAAAAAATAATTTATACTAAAGAAAAAATAATACAACTAAGGGGCAAAACCCACACCTTATACCTCTTGGTGTATAGTGGACTCAACTGGTCAAGATTAATATTGTGTGTCATAGTCCAAGTGGCCAAGATACAATGTACAGAGGTTGTCAATATAGAGAGGTGGGACTTCCAGTGAGTACATGTGGTGCATGTCCCGTCTATGAAAATTAGGTCAACTTAAGGAGGTGGTCAATGTAGGGAAGTGGCGAACTATGGAGGTTCTACTGTATTTAGTATTTTCATGCTCTTTTATTATTTATTATTAAATATAAAAAATATAGTGGGAACCGTTTACTGAGAACAATAAACTGAAAAACAAATGGTCCAGACACTCTTGAGACAGCTTAAAACAGATTTATTGTAAATAACTGTAGAACTGCATTTGTCTTTTTATACTTGAAAAAGCCTTGCTTTTGGACAGGTAAAAGCGCTTGTACATTGAATTTTACAATAAATCTGTTTTAAGCTGTCTCAAGTATGTCTGGAAAGTTTGTTTTTCAATTTATTATTAAACATATTTAAACTTCTCATTGTGGCTGGTCCTCTTTGAAAAATATTTAAGTTTTGAGTAATTTTGCTCATATTTATTTTGTGATAACTCTGGCCACTCCTGAAAGGCTTGATGTTTGGTCAACATTACCATTTGTATTAATATTAATTTCACCCAGTATAATTGGATACCCTTTTAAGAGTCTTACAGTAACTGACTGGTAGTAGTGAATCTACCTTATAGTGTGGACAAAGTTGGTAGAGCAGGTAATCTGTGCCAGACTTTCACAGGTGCGTGTGTGTGTGTGTGTGTGTGTGTGTGTGTGTGTGTGTGTGTGTGTGTGTGTGTGTGTGTGTGTGTGTGTGTGTGTGTGAAAATTAAATCTCAAAGAGTGTGGGTATCAGCTACTTGGGACTTGGACATGAAGCACTGGTTTCATGGAGAGGGTACTGGAGGACTTGTCTTGGACACTCAACTGAAGACCTAACCCTACAGCTGTACCAGTGGAGAGTCTTACTGGGGACTTGAAAGGAGACAGATAGAGAAATCCAGACCCTGGACTGAGTGTGTTCCCTGTGTACTCTTAAGAGAAATTGTGCTTGATGCAAAGAGGTCTGCATCTGGAAATACTGAGTGTATCCATTTATATTCCAAGCTAATGTCCCTCTCCAGTGTCAGTGATGAGGATTCAGGCTCCTTGATTACTGGCACAGAGTGGAGACATCACAACTCCCTCCTCAACTTAAGCAAGTAAATAAAACTTCTAGTGAAGTCCTCCAAAGCTATGAATCAAAATTAGCTTCCTAGCTAAGGATAACCACAAGACGTTCTTTAGTTACATCTGCTCCCTCAAAGGTAAGGCTAAGATTTGCACTGAACTCATAGTTAATGATATTACATTTACAGAACCTGTGGAAATAGCAAACCTGCTAGATGACATGTTCAGTGAAAACTTCACTCCCCTGTCACTGCCACATATATCCCAAACCATCCGTAACACCTGTCCCCTACCCAGTATTTCTGAGGAACAGCTCTTAAATGGCCTGTCCAAGGCCAGAAACACAGCCTCTGTGGGACCAGAAAACATCTTGTGCTGTGTTCTACATGGGTTAAAACAGGAATTAGCATCACCATTTAGTATACTTTTCAATCACAGCCTAAGCACTGTCTTCATCCCAGCAGAATGGAGAACAGCTACAATCATCCCTTTGCACAAAGGGGATGCATCCACGGACTCTGGGAGCTATAGACCCATTAGCCTGACCAGTCTTATTTGCAAAGCCATGGAATGAATCATCATAGACCTTATTAACTAAGACATAGGAAATCTCCAAATGGTCAACCCTACCCAGGTTGGCTTTGTCAGGGGGATATCATCCCTATTAAACTTGGTGGACTTCTTCAAGACAGTTATCAAAGCCCTAGATGAGAGCAAATCTGGGCATATGACCTACCTGGACTTAGCCAAGGCCTTTGACACAAGCCCCTTCTCAGACATCATTGATAAACTCACCCAGCTAGGTATCAACCCATATATTGTTGGGGGAGTTGCAAACTGGCTCACTAACCAAAGTCATGTAGTCAATATGGGGGACTTCACCTCCTCCAGCAGACCCATAACCAGTGGTGTTCCACAGGGATCGGTTCTGGGACTCCTACTGTTTGGAGTCTACTTCTCTGAAGTATAGGCCAAAACTAAAGGACTCTGGCTGACAAAGTTTGTGATGACTGCAAATTGGCAGTGATCACTGTAACCCCTAGTGATGTCAACATCTGGCATGAAGGTCTTATACAGACTAAAGACTGGTGCCAAAGTCATGGTCTTAAACTTAATGCAAAAAATCCATTATCATCCCCTTCGGCAAGTGTGATGTTCCTGCAAACTACCACATCAATAGCAGTACCCTAAGTACACAGTCAGTGGTGAGACATCTGGGCACACAGGGCAATAGCAACCTTATCTTCAATCACCATGTCTCCAGAGAATAAGAAGGGCATTTTATATTGATCATCTCATAAGTAAGGGCATTGCCTCCAGAAGAAAAGAGGTCATAACCTCCCTGTACTCTTCCCTCATTAGGCCAATAATAGAGTGCAATGCTCCCTTTGGTGTGTTCCTTGTCAAACACCTGCAGCAATTGGAGAAACCACAAAGCTCCCTAACAAAGAAAATTCAGGGTCTTCAGGATCTGTGTTATGCGGACAGACTGAAATCATTTTCACTTTAATCTGTGTCATACAAACTGCTCTGAGGTGACCTATTCCTTGCATATAGAGCAATCCCTGACCCAGCATTAATAGAAATGCTGCACATTCACAAGTCAAATGGCACACAGGTCACTTGCTCAAAGGACATTAACCTGGCATGTGACATCAAAAGAACTTGCTGGAGAGACAGATTTGTCTCACAGAAGCTTCTCCACCTTTGGAACAAGCTTCCTATTCATTGTAAACAAAGCCCCTTGTTGGCCCTATTTATGCATAATTTGGGTGATTGGATGGATAACTGAAATTCACTCCAGGGGTTCCACCTGTGTCCCTTTTGGACAGGGTCAATAGGTGCTGATTTTAATGTCTGCTTGAACAAGACACCCTTGGAAACATGGGTTGAACTTGGCTAGGCTTATAAGGGCCAGGGGCCATTAGCCTAGTAAGCTCCTATGATCCTATGATCATATGCTCATATGATCCAATAAATATGGATTGGCTTTTTTATACATTCAGCAGTCTAAATAATTGCTCGAGTAAATATTTCAGAATACTGCCATAACTCTGCTTTAAGTCTGTGTTCATTTAGTGTAGTGAGTTTAAGAGGCATTGAGCGGAGGTAATCATAGGACATGAACAGCCATTCACCATCACTCTGCATTGTTGTGTGATGCTCACCTCCTCACAAATGCAGAGGACAAAAAGTGAAGGCCTTAATTAGTGGTTTATTATTTATATGTGTGGTGTGTGATTCTATGTTTTGACCAGATTAAAGGTGTGAAGATGAGGTAGATAGGAAAATGATGAAATTGGGGGATGCAAGCAGGGGGAAGAACACAGGGGAAGCAATACAGGAATGTGCAGAAGGGAATTAGGAAAAACATAGCTATCCACTTCTTCTACAATGCAATGTGAATATGGATAGAAAATTGGATAAATTTGAACTGTCACCACAACACAGATAGGCGACAACAACACAATCATGTAGTATAGCCAAATGGACCAAATCAAGCCGGTCAAGAAGACGCATGTGGGAAGTGGAGAGCTATGCATAGTACATTTTTTTTGTGGGACATGTACCAATTTTTTTTATTTTATTTAGAAAAAAAGAGGAATTTTGAGAAAAGGACATAGGAATGTCAGGTAAGTATGGCAGGTGAGGAAGCAGGTGCAGACAAACAGGACAAACAAGGCATGGACAAGGATGGTGAGGGACACAAAAGGTTGGAGGACACCAGGATTGGGGATAGTGAATGGACATCAGAGGGACATGCCCTTCAAGCATTGGGACAGTAAGAATCTAGTACTCACTCTTGGAACCCTTCCTCAGCTCATTGGCCCCTTCTTCAGCTTCCCGTTGGATTGCTTGACATTTAGGTTTTCTTTGTATTGTCACAAGCAACTTCTTCAGACAGCTGAGACACGCACCAATGGTACCTTCTAGGACATCACACACCATGCCTGGCAGCTCCTGGTGGGTGACAAAATCACCACCTCCACCAATACTCCCAGAGGATACCACTGCACCAACTGCTGGGTAATGCAACCTGATGTGGAGGGCCCAGGTAGTACAGGGGCTGCAGAGGCAGTACTGCCAGGTTGCACCCCAGACTTACTGGGCATTGGTGTGGCAGCTGTTGGATGGGTGTCAAACTGAGCCATAGAGGTCAGCCTACCTCCCTTTACTGGAAATCATTTTGTTGGTAGTCAGAAAATCATGTCATCAGAATGGTGTGATCACACAAATAAAAATAAAAAAGAGAGCAAGGGGTAGAGTAAGAAAAAAAAGAAAACTAGATCCCCAGTGCATGGCATACCAGTCACTCTGAAAACAGCCTTTGGCTAGACTGTTCCAATACTCTGACCTATACTGAGACCTGGAATAGTCTGACTGCAAAGACCACCACTTTGGCTCTTTATGAGGAGTGCAAAGCATATTCTTGACTCCTTTATACCCCATCTTTGATGCCTGAATTGGGCACCATCCTTGCCAACTCCTGCCTTGTTTGCACAGGTCATCCAACTGTTTTCCTGCCAACTTATGATATCCTATTTAACGGTCAATGCTCAAACCCACACAACCATACCAGCTGCCTTTGCACAATAGTGCACACAAATCAACATTACCAAACAAAGATGAAAACAGATTATGAAATAGGAAAGGTAATGGGACAGCTGGCATTAATTTATGGCTAGTCTGCTGCTATACCTGTTAAATGACTTGACTTTTAAGACATGATTTGGGGGGGTACAAATTGCATGACTTGACACATATTTTGTGAGGCCTTACACACTAATAAACGTAACTTGTACAATGTAGGATTCAAACGTCTGTAAAATAGAGAATACGTATTATTCCACATAGATGATTTTTCCTCACTGCTAGAGAGGTGTTTGCCAGACATGTTCATTAATTATATAGACACATTAATGAGTGAGTAGTGCTACACTTCAGTTAATTATGTATGTGTGTGACCTGACAAGGTCCTGGTTTATGCATTCTCATGTGTGATGCAGCAATACTGCGTGACAATATACTGGAAATGCATATATTTCAGGAGAGATTTCTAAGTTCTGGGTCAGAGTGTACAATACAGTCTGTTTTTCAGCTATACTTGTGTTATGGGAGCTGTGAAAATGACTATCAGTAAAGTATGAAGTCCATCCCAGGGCAGAAAAGAATCTTTTCATTTTGTTTGTTTGTGTCTTTCGACTTTTCCCGGTTAGGGGTTGCCACAGCGGAACTCTGGTCCGCTAATGATTGGCAGTTGATTTTTACATACCAGCTTGCCAGGCCTAACGCACAACCTTCAACGAAGGTATGCCCATTCACGCATGTCTCCACGCAGAAGACTCTCTAGCTGAGAATCGAACCGGACAGCATCTTACTGTGAGGCGACAATGCTACCACAGCACCACCACCGCGGGTATAGAAAAGAAAGTTTTCATTACAGAAACATAATTGTAAGGATACCCCCAGTCACACATATGCATCATATATGGTGCAGTGGTGCAGCAGTAGCGTTGTCCTCTCTCAGCAAGACGTTGCCCAGTTCGATTCTTGGCTGGGGTGCCTTCTGTGTGGAGTCTGCATGTCCTCCTTTCATTCGTGTGAGTTTCCTCCCATGTTACAAAGATGTGCGTCTGGAGCATTTCTCCCCAGACCTCCACTGAAAATTGGCTTTGTTCCACATCGGACTTTCCCAGTTAACAAATGATAAATATGGTATCACCTGCTATATATACTTATGTGTAATTATCTTTATACTGCTATTTTTTTTTTAAAATTAAGTGGAACAGCATTAATAAAATTTGGAGTGTGGTGGGTTAGCATGTTGGCTCACCTGTATTGTGGACATGAACTACAGCTGTTTACGTAGGGGCCAGGTGTATTTTTTACACTCATTACTGTCCAGGGTACTGACCACCATACAATGCCGCTTACTGCGTTTGTGCATAGGAAGGCCGAGCAACTAACAATGTGTCTTTTTATCGAGTTAGAATGTATCTTTTTTGTTTGCAAGGGTTTTGTATGAGTGCTGACCACTGTACAACGTCACTTACCATTTTGTTCAGAGGAAGGCAAAAGAAGTAAGAATTTATGGTGTAGGGTAGAGAGGCATACTTGGTGAAAGACTCCTGGGAATTTTTGAGTAAAGTATGACAGGGATATAATTTACCTGAGTTAATATTTGTTACAGTGGATGTGGTCGACTTGTTTTCCATTATTCCACATGACATAGGCCTGGCTTGGATGGAAGAGGCTTTAAGATCTAGTTCTGATATAACAGAAAATGAGATATACATGTGTTTGGAAATTGCGGAATTGATTTTGAAAAACAATTTTTTGTTTTTCAAAGGTGATTTTTTTAAGCAGGAAACTGGAGTGGCAATGGGGGCTAATTGTGCCCCCATATTTGTTGCCATGGTAGTATCTACCTGGGAAAAGAAATTTATCCATAATTGTCCATATACCCAATATTGGGTGTTATACACCAGGTTTTTGGAAGATATTTGTATTTTATGGACTGGAAGTTTAGATAAATTAGAAGATGTTATCAAGTATATTAACCATACTACCATGTTTCTTCAGTTTACCCATCAAGTCAGTTTTGATGAAGTGACTACCTAGATGTTCATATTAGCAAACATGAACAGTGGTTTAAATCTACTACTCAAAGAAAACCAACGTTTTCAAATACATACATTAGTTTTACTAGTGCTCACCCCTACTTTCAAAAGAAGGGGATTGTTAAAGGACAGTATGTTCGTGCCAGTCACATGACATCTGATGAGGTTGATTTTCAGTCTGAATGCTCTCTGCTGAGAGGCATGTTTTTGGAATGAGGTTACCTGGATACCCTAATTTCCAGCATTCAACAGGAAGTTTTACAAGGCAGGAAAGACAAATATAGCCCTATATTGGGCAAGGGCATTGATTTTTCAAACACACATGGAACACTCAATGGTAACAACGTTGGTTATTTTAGGACATTTATCACTCATTTTAGTGGTAATGCTTATTATATCAAAAATATAGTCAGGAATGAGTGCAAAAAAATTTTTGAATTGACTGACTTGCCTAACCTTAAACAAAATTCAGTTAAGGTAGTTTTTAGAAGGGGACAGAATATTAAAAATTTATTGGAAAGAGCAAACTACTTACCTTCCCTTTCATATGAAAGAAACGGTACATATAAGTGTGGTGCTTGTAGGCAGTGTGCTCACATTATCCAGAAAGAAGTTTTGGTTGCCGCTAGGAACACGGTTATAGCTTCCCCATGTTATTCCAATTGTAACACTTCTGGGTTAGTTTACCTTGTTATGTATGTCAATGTTTTTATGTGGGGAAGACAGAGAGGCAGCTCAAGCGTAGGATTTATGAGCATATGAATAGCATCAGTAATAAAAACAATCATAATGCATTATACAGGCATATTTTGAGTTGTCCCAAGGCCAAGTATGTTTTTTTTTGTTGTAGAAGTGGTGTCCAAGGACCCTAGGGGGGGACCATGGGAATCTTTATTGGCGCATAGGGAAACATTTTGGCAAATGATCTTACAAGCTAATAAACCCCCGGCCTAAATGACAACATCTGCTTAACACCATTATTGAAATTAAGACTGGCCAAATTATGAGTTAACTAGATATGATTCCTATCTAGCATTCAGTACATCTTAAGTAGCTCAGATATTTACTTGATTTATTTTATTTCATCACAAAAATTGTTTTATATTTTTGTTTATAATCTCAAGAGGTTTACAAACATCAAATAAAATGTTCATTATTGTATAAAAAATTTGGTAGTATTTTAAATGCATATTTTCAGTCATTTATGTTTTTAGCTTCATGGTTCTTTTAGAAGAAGATTAACCACATTATTAAATTATTTAACTGATTGTTTAATTGATAGGGTTTATGGGTATATATTGAGCGTGGTGTCAAGCATTGATTGTATCTGATGAAGTCTGATATTTTGTGGATGAAAATGCTGTGAATTTACCTTGATTTGTGTGTATATCAATAAAATTTGGGAGTTTGTACATAGCAACAAGTGTGTCTTGCCGCTTCATATAGTCCACTGTCTCTTGATGTTTTGTGTAGTTTTTGGACTATTGCTCTGCTTTTCTGTTGATCACTGTACACAAGCTACAGGAATTCACTATCCACACCATTACAAGCCAATTACCAACCAATTAATATGTGGTGTGGATATCCACCACTGCCAGCCAATTAATATGTGATGCCCACTCACTGGCCCAGTATTCAAGGTGCCTCAATCCTCACCACTAACACCAGTGAGGGGCGTCCACATTGGGAGGGATAAGAAATAACACGCAATGAAGTTCAATTTCCCTTAAGAGCACACATAGATCACAGTCAGTCTGGGTCTGGTTTCTCTCCAGATCCCCAATAAGACTCCTCATTCGAACAGCTGTAGGGTACATATCTCAGCCTAGTGGTCATGCTAAAACCTCTAGCACCCTCTCTGTCCAATCAGTGCTTCGTGTCCCTGCCCAATTAAATGGCACACACACACACACACACACACACACACACACACACACACACACACACACACACACTTTAAGATATGAGTTATATACAAACACACAGACACTCCTGGGGAAGGCTGGCACAGGTTCTCCAGCTATGCCCCTTCCTGCCAGTCTATAAGGTAGTACCAGCTGCCACCAACCACTAATATCAGTTACTAATAGGGCCTTTACCAAAGGATGTCCAATTTTACTGTACAATATTATTATCCAGTTTGTAAGTGTGACCAGAAATTTTAAGGCTTATTGGAGTGGCTTTGTACAGTATCACTATATACATGCAATGTACTCTAGAGCTTAAATTATCTCCACACAAAACAGCCACAGTTGGAAGGTCTAAAAATATTTAATAATAAATAATAAAACACAAGACAAAACTCCCCAATTCAACACAGTGCTAGTCAAGAGTTCAGAGATCACAGGACAATACTTAAAATATTACTGTCTATTTCTAAGAGAAACACTAAAGTCTAAGATCCTACTTACATACAGAGCAAAGGCAGAGTACTGGTGAGTGAAGGTTCTTCAGACAAAATCCAAAATGTTCTCTCTTTCTCTCTGAGATCTCTTAAATTGGTAATACAACACTGCTGACTCATTTTTCAATTACACCATTCTTCTCTGGTAACCAGTCTAACAGAAACTCAGAGTTTAACATATCTTTGATCTTGCAGCTGCCAGGAACCCTCAGCAATAAAAGACATTATACATGTACAATCTAGCAATTAACTCTGGTCTCAAAACAATAGAAGGTATTTCTTAGTCCAGACATTCTGTCTCCGAGCTTTGAGGTCAGTCATAAAATGCTTTACTTTATCAGCTTTCTTCCAGCAGAGTGCACTGTGGTTACATTTTTAAAGTTCAACATTTAACACAGTCTTTTTTACATTTGCGAAACAGCCTGTGGATTTTATGAATATTTACAAATGGCATATAATTATTTACAAAATTCTATCTAGCTAGGATGGCAACTTTCAAACAGATAACCTGGCAGTTAATGGAGTGGAAACCTTTCTGTTTATGTACACCCTTCCCTGTTCCCCAGATGGTGGTTTGATCTTAATGTGCATGCAGTCTATGGCAGCCAGGGCTTCAGGGAAGTGTGCTACTGGGTAGGAATCTTGCATAGCTGTAGATCTCTCCTTGGGGTATGGGGAAAATGTATGTAGTCACAGCCATATTGTAACATAGCATTAAGGAACTGATGTAGAATCCTGCATGCTGATGCCTGTGACATCAGCAGCATGTCCCCTGTTGGTCTCTGGAAGGTTCTTGTAGCTAAAATTCTAAGTGCTACACATACCTTAGTCTACACAGGTATTAGATCCCCTCTGTTTACCCTTGATCTAAGTTTAGATTGACAGAGGTTGCAGAGTTCCTGTAGTGTGTCTTTATCCTCCCTGTAGCACTCTACTACTTCCAACTCATGCAGCCCATGAAAAGATAAATCAGGTCTAAGCAGTCTCCTCCTTCTTGGCTGAGGTCTATTAGCAGCAGCATCAGAGAGTTGAGCCTGTTGCACATACACAAGCAGAAGATCAGCAGCAGCCCCAAACATCCTTTAATTTCTCCATATCTTTTGGGTTTCTAATACCATGATGGGAGTGGACCCCATTCCTAAGTCAACATATGATTAAAGTTCATAAAATTAGTATTGTTTCAATCTTTGATGTCAGCCAAAAGTGCTCTTTGCAGCACCAGGAATGTGCCCAATTATGAGTCTTTCTGCTATTCATACAGGGTTACATGTATTGATAACATATCTAAATACGACTGTAGATTCTTTTTTTAAAGACCCGTTGCTCATACTACTATTGTAACTATCTAGGTATCTTTCTTCCACATTGCTCTTGTTTCTGCCTGCAGATCCGGTATTTTATGACTTTGTGTCTCTCTGTACACAAGACACTGTAGTCACTGGTTGTGGTGATTTCAATGATCAATGCTACTTCTGTCTTCTTTTCATGGACCACTATATCTGGTTTTCTAGCATCTGTCTTTTGGACTGTTGGTAATGGGTGATCCCATGTGATGCAAACTTCATAATTTTCTCTGATGCTTTGTGGTGCATGTTTCCAGTGTTTTTCAGCCACTTCAGTACCATAATGTTTGCACGATCCCCAGTGCAACAGTCGTGCCACAATATTACGCCTTCCAGTATATAGTGCTTCTGCCATTAGTATGTCACAATCAGTAATGAGGTGTGAGACTGTTTCCAATTCAGTTTTACAAAACCTACATTTGTCTGTTTCTCCTACATGTTCAATGGACTTTGTAAACCAGCATGTACTTAGCCAGTATCTTGGGCTGCCGCTATCAACCTTTCATCTCTTAGTTTGAATTTGCCTCTCCTTAACCATTCCTGCATTTGTTCCTGATCAACATGAGGTTCTTCCAGAAGTTTTCTATACTTGCAACTACATTTATGCATTTTCCACATTTCTTGCCTTCTCATCTGGTCCTTCACCTTATATTCATATTTTGTTTTTTGGCACATTCAGTTGCTGCCTGATTTTTTATCTACTTCTGGACTGATTTCTTTCTGTGTACAGTAGTTTCAGTGGCTGTATTCAAATAGGTTTTGGAATTTGAGGCTAATTCCTGCACTGAGTGTACATGATTGCTTTATAGCTTGTTGAATAGCTCCTCCATCTTGGATTGGTTGATTAGCATACAACTCAGCTGCTTATGTTGTAATTAACATGCCACGATGTTTACTGGGGTTGTGTGACTTTACATGCCATGTAGAACCACTTACTGAATACAAAGCAGTCTGCTACCCTGTGCTCATCACGCTGCAATGTGCACATAGTTTTAGCAAGCCATGTAGGGTTTATTGAATCCAAGTCAAGGAAGAACATGTGTGCTTAAATAAGTATATCTGCATATGTTTCTACCTATCTATACATGTATATATATATATATATATATATATATATATATATATATATAAATAAATAGATATCGATAGATATAGATATATGTATATATTAGATGCATACATACTGTATAGTTAGATATAGTTATACATATAGATATGGATGTGACTCAAAAAGCAAAATACACATTTGGTAGAAAGTTTTTTTATAAGAGTGCAAAAAAAAAAAGGAGAATGCACAAATGAGTGAACACACATGTGTATGAATTATATAAGTTTGAGTTTAGCCTTATATAGAAGCTGAAGTGTGCATGTGTAAGGGGTTTGGGTTACAGTAAGTATTAGATAAGGGGATTGATTTCAGTGTTGTGTATGATCTGAGGTCTTTGAGTTCTGTGTCATTTTTTCTGTAGTAGTGGTGCAATTGGAGCTTCAGGAATGGGTGGCATTTGCCATTAAGGTTTAAAATCCTGAAGGTGTGATTTTTACTTTTTCCTGACACTTATATGGATAATTTAATCATGTTGGTTTGTCACAAATGATATATGTCAGCAGCTGTATTGTAATGTATGTGTATGGCCTTCTGATTACAGAAGTTCATTATCAATTGGTGTACATCATAGCTGAGAAAATGTGCTCATTGTAGATCAGCTGTGTATATTATTTAAGGCTGACAATATTCATATTTCATTATCCCTATATATGTATCTGCAGTATGTTATGTGCACATATCTGATGCCTTTTTCTTCTGTGTTCAACTAAGTGCAGGTAATGAATACATCAGTGTTCCACAGGGATCCATTATAGTTTCATAGGTTCATAGGTTGGTACTAGGCCATCAGCCCTAGGGCCTATATAAGCCTAGCCATAACAATTCCCTAGCTATATCTTCCCACAGTATTTAATTCATTAAATGGCGTGAGGAATTACAGGAGAAAATGCTGCCTGGATATTTATATATAAATTACAAATTGTATTTATTCTTCATATATGTCTGTATTGATTGCATTCAGTGTTGTCTGACTGACAACAAAAGCATTCCTATGTAAGTAACTACCCTTAGACAACAACTTAGAAATAATTATTACTAAACTCCAACTTAACTCCCACAAATCAGTTAACATAGTCTGCACCTATCTTCCCCCAGGTAAAAATCACACACTATTAGAAGACTTATTAAACTGGCTCTCTTCAAATCTCCCTCAAGAAACAATACTACTAGGTGACTTTAATATTGACTGGTACTTATGTAACAACACCAATCAATCCACCCTGATTAACCTGTATGGCTTCTCACAAGCTATTAACTCTCCAACCAGAACAAATAAACTTAATAATAAAGAAAGCATCCTGGATTGGATACTAACAAACTGTCCACCACAAAACTATACAACAGGAACCCTCCCAGATGACCTTAGTGACCACTCTCTAATATACATTATCAGACATAAAAAAAGTTTAAGTATCCCTACTTCAGTCAGAACTGCCCGTAGCAAAAAAACATTTTAACCACGAATTGTTCCTAACCGAACTTAAACAATGCAACTGGTCTCCCCTTAAGTCACTCCCATTTAATGAAGCAGTTAATTACTTCAATAACACTTTCCTAGCAATCCTAGACCATCATGCCCCAATGCGTTCCATAAGAATGAAAAACAAACCGGCACCATGGCTCTCAAATTCAACTAAGAAACTAATCCATAATAGAAATAAATCTTGGGCTAAATGGCGTACCACAAAAGACACTTTCGATCACCAAACTTTTAGACAACAAAGAAACTTAACAAAAAAAGCCATCCTACAAGATAAAAAGAACTTTTATACCCAACTTCAACAATCTTCCCTTCAACAACCACAAAAATTCTGGTCTACTATTAACACACTACTTTCCCCAGGCAAAGTTGCCACGCCTTATCCACTAGACTCCAAACCTGATTGTCCAATACAAACAGCAAATGCCTTTAATACTTTCTTTACTACTACTATGTTAAATCTAGCAAATCAACAAAACCCTGATACCTCCAATTTGCCAAGCCCAAGCTCCATCCCCCCCCCCTTTTCACCTTGAACCTATACCCACCTCCTATATCTCTTCCTTACTTCAAAAATTAAAACCTACTACCCCCTCAACTGATAAATTACCAGCAGAATACCTCCAAATAGGAGCCAAAGCCATTGCCTTCCCAATTTCCATATTGATCAATAGAACCATAAAAGAAGGCACCATTCCATCTATTTGGAAAATCTCACACATCATCCCACTTCACAAAGGTGGTGACTCTACTGAGTTCTCCAACTATCGCCCTATAGCTCTACTCTCTCCACTTGCTAAAATTATGGAGAAATGTATCCACAAACAATGAATAACTCACCTACTTCAGTATAATCTCCTTGCTAACTGCCAACATGGATTCCGGCCATTTCACAGTACTACCACTGCCTTGCTATCTTTTACTAACTCTATCAACAATAATCATAATAACAATATTCTTTCCTCAGCATTCTTTGTAGACCTATCTAAAGCGTTCAACATGGTTAATCATCAACTTCTCCTCCACTAACTGAAGTCCCTCTCACTGGACAATCCTGCTATGAACTGGTTTACATCATACCTAGAAAACCGTAAACAAGCAGTTCTCTGGCAAAACCATCTTTCTGATCTCCTTCCCACCTCCCTAGGTGTCCCTCAGGGCTCTATTTTAGGTCCACTTCTGTTTTCCATTTTCATAAATGATCTTCATCTCTCTACTCCACTCTCCACCTGTATTCAGTATGCTGATGACTCTACTATCATCTGTTCTGCCTCATCCCAAACTGAACTTCATTCTGTCACACAAAAAGCCTTTACCACTACAGAAGAATGGTTCTCCAACCACTGTCTTCTCCTCAACCCCCCAAAAAACAAACTTTTGCTCTTTAAACCCTCTCATTTGTCTCCCCCACTTCATTTTACACTTACATCCAACAACGGTACTGTTATCTCTCCTGACCCCACCACCAAACTCCTAGGAATTACAATTGACAATCAATTAAAGTTTGACACTCACATAAACACTACAATAAAATTGATTAACAAAAAACTTGGATCCCTTTATAGAATAAAACCCTTCTTGACACCAGTTGCCAGAACCACAATAGCTAGAACCCACTTAATTTCTACCCTATTATACGCTTCCCCAATATTCAACAATCTTTCTACAAATAATCTTAACAAACTAGCTAGAGCATGTAACAACATCGCCAGATTTGCTACAAATACACCTTACAGGACTCATCACTGTCTGAACCTAAAACAACTAGACTGGCTTGAATTACCTCACTTATTACGTTTTAACCAACTTATAATCGCCCATAAAGCCCTATACCAACCCAATAATATCCCTATTCTCTCTTCCCTCATAAGACCTTATAACAACTTGAGAAATCTACGCTCTGCTAACAAAATGTTGATTCATACTTCCTTATCTAACAACTCAGCAGGTGACTCCATATTCTCTAATTCAGTTTGGTAAAATATGGAATCAACTACCACAAGACCTTACAACCCTAACCTCTCTCCCACTATTTAAAACTAACCTAAAACTTTTCTTCTCCAACCACTGGTTATGTTCTTGTACTAACCCTGCCTAGCTGTTATTCTCTAATTTATCTGCTACCCACATAACCTAATTTTTTCTACCTTAAATCTTTATGTACCCAATCTATACTCGAATCTTCACTCTTAATTCCTATCTCAGTCACTACTTAGTACTACTTACCATGCTTAAAACCTACCAGATACTGTACTTCCATTTCTTTTTGTATACTATGTTAAACTGAAGATGAATTACTCTATATTAATGCCATATCCTAATAGTTAGCATCAGATGTTTATATATTTTTAAGTATATTTTTGTTTTTAGTATGTATTTTGTGTGTTATTTTTAGTATGTTTTTTTTAGTATGTTTTTTTTTTTGGAGCTTTTCTCCCCGGGCCTCCACTGAAAATGGACACGTATCCAGTTGAACTAGCCTGGTCAACAAATGTAAAATAAAATAAATAAAATAAAATAAAAAGTGTGTGCAATCAATATGTAAGGCTGTGAGTCCTCAGTGAGGTTTAAGACTGGCATTGCGGGTTCAACACTGGATTAGGTATGTGTTTCACCCATTTAGTGATACAGACTTGGAAGAATTCATAAAGCTAATTTTTCTTTATAGAGGTGTGATGGCAGGAAGAGTATAATGAAGTTGTATTTATGTTTGTAAAACAAAAACAGTATTATTTCAGTGTTAATCAGCTTGATGATTACATGTTCTCACTGTAATCTAACCATATACATTTAGTAAGGGTGAAATACACATGCATGTCAATATGTGTACTAAAGTCTTCGCCACACATATAATACATATAATATACATTTAATATGATAAACTTATAATGTGCACATAGCAAATGTCAGTTACTTGTGTGTCTACGTACTACAATAAATGCAGGCCATGACTGTATAATATGCTATGAGAATTAGAGGAATATGCACTCACTATATGCAAGTTTACAACCTACATAGCGACATATAATGTTTAATACACACACACACACACACACACACACACACATATATATATATATATATATATATATATATATATATATATATATATATATATATATACATACACATACATGTATATTTATATGTCTGTATACATATGCATGCATGTTGGCCAGTTGATTGAATGTTCAATTGACTGAACGTTCTTAACTCCAGCATGAGAGATTGAAAACAGCTTTGAACTAGGCTTGCCAGTATTAGTCTGTGGGAGGTCACAGAACAGTAGAAAAAAATTATTTTTCCCTTCCCCCACCATTGGATCTCACCATTCATAAAGATAATTAGCACTAGGTGGGCAGGGGGGAATAGATTGCCTACAAAAAAAGTGAAGAAAGAAATTTGAGTGTTTTTTTGATGTATTAGGTTTCAACTTGTTATTCTCAGTGGTATGTGTTTTGTGTGTATGTTATTCACTCACTTGCAACACACTCATATGTATATGTCTGGAAACACTTTAGAATCTCGAAATACTGAAATATCAAATTTCAGTATCTTGAGACCATAAAGTCGAATGGACGGAAATTGTGAACCTGGAAATGTCGAATCTGAAATGTCGAACCTGCGGTATGGATAGCATGATAGGTAAGTGTTGGGTTTTTTAGGATTTTGGGGAGGGTCTGTGTGTTTTTGAGTATGTTCGGGAGTTTTACATGTAGGTTAGGGAGGGTAGGTAGGTAAGAATGTGAGTGTGTTAGTGTTGTGGTGGTGGTGGTGTTTGTGTGTATGTGATGTGTATTTGTGCAGGGGGGGTGTGGAATGTGCGATGCTGGGTTGTCTGTGTTATGGAGTGTAGTGCAACCTCTGAGTTAGTATATACTAGAAGGGGGTGTGGAGGGTGCAGGGTAGCTGTGTGTGTTTGTTTAGTTGTGTGCGTGTATGTTATGTTGCTTTTTTGAGAGTGTCGGGAGGTATGGGTGTTTATGTTTGTATGTGTTGTGAATTGCATGCTCTGTGTTTTCACGGTTTTGTGTTTCACGGTTTTGAGGTTTTGGTGATACACGGTGGTGCAGCAGTAGCATTGTTGCCTCACAGCAAGAGGTTCTCCCATTCAATTCTCGGCTTGAGCACCTTCTGTGTGGAGTCTGCATATCCTCCCCGCGGTCGAGTGGCGTTTGAAAGACATGCGTAGAATGGGCGTGCCTTCGCTGAAGGTTGGGTGTCAAGCTGGCACCTCTGCACCAGTAAAAAATCTTGCTGCCAATCATCAGTGGACCGGAGTTCCGCTGTGGCGACCCCTAACTTGGAAATGCCAAAAGAAAGAAGAAGGTGATATGGATTTTTGGCTTCATGGTCTCAAGATACTGAAATTCGATATTTCTGTATTTCAAGATTATGAAGTGAATCCATATGTCTATATCTATATCTATATATCTATATATATCTATCTAAATATATATATATATATATATATATATATATATATATATATATATATATAGATAGATATATATATATATATATAGATATATATATGGATCTATGTTGATTGAAATGTAAACCGTCCAACTCACTTTCATGAAAGTGTAGTTTGTCGAAAATGCACTTTCGCAAAACACAAAATAAAGAGAAAAAATGCCCACACCCCCTTACTTAAATATACTGACTCCAAGATCGCACTACAGTGGGGAAAAGGATATATTCCCTTATCCCCACTGTAACACGATTCAGTGAATCGGTTTTTGAAAAAGTGCACTTTCGATGTAGTACACCAGAAGTGGGCTTGGCCTTCTGTTTGTCGATGACGTGTACTTTCGACTAACAGAAGGAGACCCACACACACACATATATATATATATATATATATATATATATATATATATATATATATGGATCTAGGACTGTTGCATGAAATAACATTTCCTCGAAATGGAAATGGGCGAGCACACGTTCGAGAAAGTGAATTTTCACCGAAAATGCACTTTCTCGAAAGAGAAAAAAAAGCACATAAAAAAAGGCTGTCCCTTCTCATTATACATACAAACTCCAAGATCACATAATGTTGGCAAAAGGACGTTTTTCACTTCCCCAAGAATTGCGCAATCTCAAACACCTGTCAATTATTTATGTAGTCGACTAAATTCTGGCAACCAAACAGTTGTCAACTGTGATACCGTTAACAATATTAAGTGGAACCGTGTGTGTGTGTGTGTGTGTGTGTGTGTGTGTGTGTGTGTGTGTGTGTGTGTGTGTGTGTGTGTGTGTATGTGTGTGTCTATATATATATATATATATATATATATATATATATATATATATATATATATATATATATATATATATATATATATATATATATATATATATATATATATATATATATATATATCTATATATATATATATATATATATATATATATATATATATATATATTTATTTATATATATATTCATATGCACGCACATAAATTTATATGTATAATAATACACACACAAACACACACACACACACGTATATATATATATATATATATATATATTTGCATATACGTGTGTATTTTTAAATCTTTCCCTCTTTGATATGCTCATATATATCTATCTATCTATCTATCTATATATATATATATATATATATATATATGTGTGTGTGTGTGTGTGTGTGTGTGTGTGTGTGTGTGTGTGTGTGTGTGTGTAGTGCGCCCGCAGGTGTAACTGAAGTAGATATGGGTTCCTTACTACCTGACTCTGGTGACACCCCTATAGGCCCACAGATTTTATTTTAGGTGACACATTTAGTTTAAAAGGCAATAGCACAACCACAAACAAATTATTTCAACAGTGCACCAGTTAGCAATAAGGCAAAGTGAGATATGCATGCAACGAAAACATACATTTACCCTGTTCCCCAGAACTCAAAAGAAAAAGGTCGTGACATTCAAACATGCACAAAGCAGGCATTATCAATGAGCAGTAAAGCTTTATAATGCAACAATACAAACACGGGAAAAAATGCAGTGTCATTAAGCAATAAAAAAGTTATAATACAACAATACAGATATGAGAAAATGCAATGTCATTGAGTAGCAGAATTCTTAAAGGTAGCAGTACTAACACGAGCACAATTCAATGTCATTGGAAAATGAAGATTTATAATGCAACAATACAAATATGAGAAAATGCAATGCCATTTAGCAGTACTAACACCCTCAACCCCCTTGATCAATTCTAAACAGAAAAACTATGAAACACTCTATTATACTCTGTTCACTGGCCAGTGACTACTTAAGTTGGAACTCATATGGATCCCATTTATTTGTAATCCGCAAAGCCTTTAGGTGAGGAAATCCACAATCTTATAAAAAAATAAAAAATGACGGCCAGAGCCTCTCACCACTCTGTCGAGAATATCCTAGTGACCATGTACCGTGGTTCCTCTGATGAGAAAAGTAGAAAAATCACCTGCCAGAACTCTTAATCATCTATGGCTTCTCTGTACTAGGCCCAAAGGAACTCCCTTTCTTGTTGAATCATATGCAGGCATGGAACTACTGGTTTCAAACTTCTCTCCTGATTCCACAAAATACCATCATCCAAGATTTCAGCAAAAGACAAACAAAATCTGCCACTTCACCTCCCTGTCCCAAAGCACTAGAAAAGAAAATCCAGTCATGCTGCAAGTCCCTTTTTTCCCTTCAGCTCCCTGTTTCAGTCTTCCCTCATTCAGCTAGTGTTCCAGTCCTCTCCATCACTTTTGAAACTGTCTTTTATATTCCGGAAAAAGAGCTCCACCTTGTGGTGTAATGAAAAACTACAGTCTATTACTTCTACAATGAAATAAAGTGAGAGCTACACTCTTCCCCCCACTTGAAAATCTTGGGTCTCCTCAAGTTAAAGGTAGATTAGCAGCAAAATATTTGCACTAATGCACCATCAACGGAACAATATTTTTGCATTCAAAAGGTACATTGCACCAACGGTAATCAGCCTTATGCATAACTTGGGAAGTGGTGTTACCACTGGAGTAGGAGGCATAGGGATTATGGGCACAGACTCTTTGATGAGCTGTGGTCACAGATTCCTGTGTACTATGTCCCAAACTGTTATATGTAAGTCTCTGTGGGGGCCAAATCAGTCTCTGCAGTTTTGGTTCAAAAGAGACAGCTAAGGAATTTTGCTCGGAAGTTTTTTCACCCACATCACATTCAATGTCCAGTTCTTCAGTAGGCATATTATCTGCTTCTAAGATCTCTTCTTGTATAACTTCACTTTCATTTTCCATAACGGCATGACTGTCCTCAGCACTATTTTCTGAAGTTTGCATAGCAGGGCCTCCATCAGTATCAGGTTCTGTAAGAGGCACAAAAACATTACTTAGTCTATTGTTAGGTCTGGACTGCTCAGAATAATAAGGAACACATTCCAATGCATTTACATTGAGATTACAGCCCAGGGGGTCTTGAACATCCTCATAAAAAAGCCCACTGAAACCCCAGTTATCATCACTGTCCTCCTCTCCTTCAGCAGGAGGGAGCATAGGCTCTTGAACATTAGAGAGGATAGTTCCTTTCCACCTTAGCCTTCTGGATTGCCTTGAGTTAGGCTTCTACTGAGCCATTCTGGGTTCTGATTCATGAGTCTCACTGATTTTGCCAAAGGCAATAAGTTGTTGTGGTGCCAGGTTTTAATGGGTCCTTCTTTCCCCTCAGGACAAAATTGGTCGAGAGGGATATTAGATAGCTGAGAACAAATTATGTAACTCTCAGATCCCCAGTGGTCAGCTGGTTTATGCTTTCCTTGTGGTCCCAAATTTCTCAAAAGAACTCTGTCCCCTGGCTGCAAGTCATGCATCTTTACTTTTTTTGTCATAGTGAGCCTTGTTTTGCTGATGTCTTTGTCCTGTTGTTTTTCAGCAAGCTCATAAGCCTGTCTGAGGTTCTTCTTGAGTCTCTCTACATAACTGCCATGAGATCGCACTGGCGTATCATCAGCTGTATCTCCAAAGATAACATCAACAGGAAGACGAGCTTCTCTTCCAAATATTAGGAAGTAAGGCAAGAATTCTGTAGCATAATGTTTAGCACTTTTGTAAGCATGCACCACTGTGGCTTCATGTCTACTCCACTGACTTTTCTTTTCAGCAGATAGTGTCCCCAACATGTCTAGTAAATCTGTTGAAACGCTCAGGCTGAGGATCCCCTTGAGGATGATAAGGAGTGGTGCGGCATTTTTGGACTCCCAACAGAGTGAGTAGCTCATGGATAAGCTTGCTCTCAAAATCACGTCCTTGATCAAAATGTACCCTTTTGGGCAGGCCATAGTGTACAAAGAACTTCTCAACTAGTAGTTTTGCCACTGTGATAGCTTTCTGATCATGAGTGGGAAATGCTTGAGCGTATCTGGTATAGTGGTCTGTCACCACTAGCACATTACTGATCCCTTCTTCATCTGGTTCAATGCACAGAAAATCTATACAGACCAGTTCCATGGGTCCACTACTTTCCTTTTGACCCAGTGAGGCAGCTCTGGTCCGCAGAGTCTTTCTCTGAATGCAACGAAGACATGTACGACAATAATCCTCAACATCTTGCTTCATGCATGACCAGTAGAACCTGTCTCATACCAGACTCATAGTTCTGTCATAACCATGATGACCATGTTCATCATGCAATGACCGGAGTACTACTTCTCTATACTTCTGAGGAAGCAACAATTGCCATTTTTCACTGTCGAGTGCACTTGGAGATCTCCTATACACTAGCCCATTCTGTATCTGGAGTCTGTCCCATTCTTTGGCCAAAAGTCTTCCAGAGGATGAATATCCATGCGAAGCATATAAACTTGTTTCTTATCTAAAGCAGCTACTACCAGCTGACCTAAGGGGTCTTCTCTTTGATCTCTCCTGAGGTCACTGTTACTCAAAGCTGGTAGTGATTAAGCCTGTAAAGTGACCAGATTACAGTAAGCTTGGGGTACGCTTGCTGCAGACAGACCCAACTTCTAGGCCCAACATTTAGTGTGTTGATAGCAGGTTGCAATCTGACACATAGTTCTCACCCCTGGTGCTGAAATTACCCCCCATTCATCGTCAGGGTGTAAATCTTCTTGAGGTCTACTGAACAGACCATCATCATCACCATTTTTGTGTCCTGGGTGATATTTCAAACTGAAATTATAGTTGCATAGAGCTGCCATCCATCTGTGGCCAGTAGCATCTAGCTTTGCAGTGGTCTGGATGTATGTCAGAGAACTGTTGTCAGACTGCACTTCAAATTCAGCCCCATAGAGATAGTCATGCAGCTTGTCCACTACCGCCCACTTTAAGGCAAGGAATTCCAACTTGTGTGCAGGGTAGTTTCTTTCTGTGGGGGATACACTCTGACTGATAAAAGCCACAGGTCTCAGCTTCTTGTCATACTCCTGGTAAAGGACTCCTCCTAAGCCATCCCTGCGAGCATCCACATGTAAAGTGTATGGCTTTGTTGAGTCAGCATATGCCAGCACAGGGGCATGTGTGAGGCAATACTTAAGCTGTTCAAATGACTCTTCCCGCTCAGGAGCCCAAACACACAATGAGTTCTTTAGACCCTCTCGGTTCCTTAGGTTTTTTTCACAAGGATATCTTCATTTGTTTCATCTGCTTTCTCATCATTTCAGAGCAAATGGTTGAGAGGTCTTGCTATCTTTGAAAATCCTTCCACAAACCTTCTATAGTAACTGCAGAACCCCAGGAAAGATCACAGCTCTGTGATAGTTTTTGGTCTGGGCCAAGATGTCACTGCTTCAACTTTGCTGGGATCTGTGGATATTCCATTTGCAGACACTACATGTCCCACATAGGTCATTGAAGGTTGGAAGAACTTGCATTTGTCCAATGACAACTTCAGGTCTTCCTTCTCAATCCTGTCCAAAACCTTCATCAGTCTTTCTTCGTGCTCCTCTAGGGTCCTCCCAAAGACAATGATGTCATCCAGGTAGACTAAGACTTCCAGGAGATGTATGTCTCCAACTGTTCTTTCCATGATTCTCTGGAAAGTTGCCAGTGCATTTGATAAACCTTGAGGTAGTTGATCAAACTCAAATAATCCCAAAGGGGTGATGAAGGCAGTCTTCTCTTAATCTTCTGGGTACATAGGGATTTGATAGTATCCACACCTTAATTCTAGCACACTGAACCACCTACTGCCCACCAGGCAATTTAGAGCATCTTCAATCCAGGGAGTTGTGTACTGGTCTGGAATTGTTCGTTGATTCAGAGTATGATAGTCAACACACATGCAAATTGATCCATTCTTTTTCCTGACAATGACAATGGGAGAGGCATATGGACTTCTTCACTCTCAAATTATCGCTGTGGCTTTTAGTTCTTCCAAATGTTTTCTTAAGTCCTCCAGGTCTCCTGGAGCTACTCTTCTGGAACGTTCCCTGAAAATCTGGTCCTCTTTTACTCTTATTTGGTGTTCTGCACTTTTTGCACAGCCCACATCTAGTTCACTAGTAAAAAAAGTATTTTTCTTTTTCACTAGTAGCTCTTTAACTCTGGTTAACCACTCAGGGGGAAAGAGACCACCCCCTATATCAATATCTTCCGGCGTCAACTCGTTGGCCCTGCTTTCATTCCTTGTTAACACAGAAGCAGGTAAGGGAGTGGCAGCATAAATATTTCCCAAACCCACTTGTGAACGCAGGACAATGGGAGTACTTTCTTTATTCTTTAACCCCACAGGTAAAGTGTCATGAGGATGCTTTAACTTGTCCACAGGCTAAACTTCTGGGACTACTTCCCAGTGGCAAGTCACTTTCTGGATCCATTTCTATCATGAGGTGAGAGGAAACTGTTTGTCTGCACATCCTCACTTTAGCTCTCAAACAGGTGACCTGACCAGGATGAATTATATGCTCTTTCCCAGACAGGGGCCACACATGACCAGTTTCATCTTCCTTGCTATCCTTCTCCCTTTGAAGGGCACAGAAAACTGGTCTCAGGAGAGGATGTAGTGTTGGGTGTTCCTGGGTCAACTGAGGCATTAGCATTCTTCTGACAAGGTCAGTATTTGTCCCCACTAAAATAGATACTGAACCCTTTCCCTTTGGCCTGGGGCACACAACAGCGAGTGTTTCAAAAACTTCTGTTGACCCAACAACTGAAGTGGAAAATTGTAACTTGAGTGAGATATAACCATCGTAATGGAACTTAGCCCCCAGATCTCCAAATCTTCTAACTTTTCAAGTGGCAAATGTTTTAATTATTTTTGGTAGAAGTCTCTGTACAGAATGGTGATTTGTGCACCAGTATCCAACAGTGCTTTACTATACATTCCCTCTATTTTTACTGACACGACAGGGGACAGTCCCAGTAGGCCATTGGGTAGTTTCTGTTTCCGGAGCTGTTCAGCTGTATGGCAGTCAGCATGTGGTTGAGGTACCACCAGTTGACACTGCCATTTTAATGGATAAGACTCTTGCTTAGTAATGCTTTGCAGTCACAGATGCTGAGATTTTGACTGAGATGTATTTCCAATTCAGCTGTTCACCTCAGATGAGCTAGAAGTGTGCATAGTAGGTAATTTCTCTCCCATCTTACAAGGGTTTGTGTGGAAAGGAGATCCAGGATGCTGCCTCTTGATGTTAGATTTTATGGAGCTCTTCGTAACTGGGCACTCAGCTGGTGCCTTTACTGAGGCCCTTTGAAGTTTCCCTGCATTGCACTAGCCAATAATAGTTT
>NC_056731.1:688691328-688731328 GCF_019279795.1 Protopterus annectens
TGAGCAGCCATGATCTACCCTTCACAAAACCAAACTGTGTGGGATCCAGAGTTTGGAGATTCTCTATATTCTTGTCTATTAGATCCATGATGATGTGTTCCAAAGTTTTGCATATCAAATTCATCAGGCTAATGGGGTGATCATTCCCAGGGTCTGTAGTTGCTCCTCCTTTGTGGAGAGGGATGACTGTAACAGTGCGCCATTCTGTAGGGTCAAAGCCTGAGGTGAGGGTGTGATTCAACAGGGCACACAGGTGAGGTGCCAGTTCATTCTGTAGTTAATGTAGAACACAGCCAGGGATATTGTCAAGTCCCATAGAAGCTGTATTCTTGGCCTTGGACAGTGCTGTTTTAACCCATCGAGCAGTAAAACTGGTTGTCTGGCAATCTACTGGTATTGTGACTGGTCCTTTGGGGGAGAGGGGTAAAGTTGGCACTGAATCTGCTGGCCAGTATATCGGCAATATCTGTTGGCTCAGTATAGGAGGTACCATTGTGCAGTAGCTCAGAACAAATGTGGGTATTGCCATGGAGATTCTTTACATAACTGTAGAAGGCTTGGTGGTTGTCTTTACTATCTGCTGCAATTCTGTTTTCATAGCTACCTTTAGAGGATTTGATGAGGGATCTCAACTTTTTGTTGAGGCTGATAAGGGAGATTTTTCAGTTTTGGGACTTCACCTTATTCCGCATCAGTTTCTTCCTTCTGTTGTAAAGTTTGGTTATGGCAGGGGACCACCAGCTTGACTTCCATTTTTTGGAGGAGAGCGTCTTGTTTCTATTAGGTATAGCAAGATCCATGCATTTGTATATGTGTTCATACAGTGCATTGCTGTATGTTTTGGTGGTCATGCAACTATTCTCCATTTGCATGGGTGCCGTGATGTTAGCCACCTCTGTTTTCAGGAGCCCAAAGTTAGCCTTTAAGAAGTTTTTCATGGAGGTTACCTTTGCGGGGGGTGGGATGTGGATTTCCAAGGTGATTAGTTTGTGGTCAGATCTAACCAGGGAGGATTTGACTATTGGTGTAGAGCAACGGTCACCCATTTTTAGTAATGACCAGGTCAAGGATGTTGCTACCTCTAGTGGGAGTAGAATGAGCTGGTCTAGGGCATTAGAATTAATGAACCCCAAGAAACGTTGGGCATGTGTATTGGTAAATGAGTAGTTTTGCCAGTTAATGGTGGGGTAGTTGAAGTTGCCAAGTATGAGAGTGTTAGGTTGGACCCTAATATTCTCCAGGCTGCTTAGGAATGTGGAATGTGAGTCTTGCGACATGGTTGGGGACTTATAGCAGGCCATGACCTGAATCGCTGTCTTACCCAATGTTAGATGACGTATCCCTGATGCATTATGTTGAGCTACCAGTCTGGAGGTGTGTGCATCCTTTATAAATATGGAAACACCACCACCTTTGAAGCTTCGGTCCAAGTTCTGGGGCCGAAAGGTGTGGAAAGAGTTATAGCCTGGTAGTATATGGGGTGCTTTCTGCTGCCTTGACCCAGGTCTCTGTTACAGCACAAATGTTGATGTTTTCCATTTTAAGGAGTGCTTGGAGTGAGTGCATTTTGAGATTTAGACATGTTGGGCAGCATGACCCTCAGAATGCATTTGTTTGTAGCTGTTATGGTGGTAATTTGGTCTTTGGAACACCACCTAAGAAAAGCACTATAGGGGTGGCAAGAGCCTTGGCCAATATCCAGAAGCCCAGTAGTGACAGATGCATGCCATCTCTGGCAAAGCATCGAGGTCTGTCAATCATGTCATCCCAGGAAGACAGATACTGATCCCCTTAGAATGACACCAGAAACTTAGCCAGTTGTTGAAATCAATCATTTTCTGCTTGTGCTGTAGTATCTTTCTGGGTGATGTTAGGATGCTGCTTAGGACTAGGGTCATACCCGCCTGGGCTACATAATCCGAGAGTTCCTCCATGTCTCTTTTCATGTAGTCCAGGGAGGTACATCTCAGGTCATTCACACCCACATGTACAATGACTGAGTCATATTTGTACCCGTTGTTCCGGGACCTGAGTGGTGCGTTATGTGGTGGATCCTGGCACCTGACACACAGCTGACTGTTACTTTCTTCTTATTCAGCCTAGTGAGTGGGACATCAGTGTGCCTCACTATTGAGTCACATATGACTAGTGTGTTGGGCATGCTGTTTTGCCTTAGGGGCTTTAGTTGAGTGGCACACTGTTTAGGAGAGTTATGTGCCTCATGATTAGTGTTGTGCTGTGGTGGTTGAGTGTGTTTCTGCCTTGGAGGTCTCTGCTGTTTTGGTAGATTTTTAATGAGAGACTCCATGAAGGTGAGTGTGTGGTTTGTGTTTTTATGTGAATGCAGTGCTGATGTATGTTCTGGAAGGCTATGTGTTCCATGTGGTGTGGTGCAAGTGTTGACCTTCTCCTCCTGACCAGGTATTTCGGTCTTGGCTGGAGAGTGCGTGGCTTCCAATTTGGATATATAAGTGCATCTCTCGGAAGTCTGAGTGTTGGGAGGTAAGAGGAGAGGGTTGTTGGTGTACATGAGGCAGTTGCTACATTGTCTCAGGATGAACAAGTTCACCAGTTTAATAAGAGAAAGCACAGGGAACTGACCCTTAGAAATGCCTGGAGGGGTGGGCGTTAATAATAAGTACTGGATCTGTTTCCTTGTAGAATGTTTAGTGCTGGTAGCACTTTTGTTTGCTACAATAATTGCTACAAGAAGTCTGGTAAAGTGCTAGGCTAATAAGCTAGTAAAAGTGCAGGAGAGGAGAGAACTAGTAGATCTAAGGGAAAAATTGAAGAGCAGACTTTGGCACTGCTCAGAAGCTTACAAACAGTCCTGGATACAGCAAGTTTGTTTCTGGAATAGACTAGTTACAGGAGAAGCGGGAAACAAGCTCAAACACAGGCTTTTAAATCAGAAAAGTTGAAAGAGATGGAAAGACTGCCCAAACAGCCAATAACTTCAACTTCTGGGCCAGAAACCACTCCTTTTGTTGCAGATAGGCTACCTAGTGCTTACTGCTCCAACTGATAAGCTAGAAGGCTTCCCTCCAACTTAGAAAGTCTTGGGGGGGCAAAGTCTTGGGGGGGGTGGCGCAGAAGCTTACAAGTAGTCCTGGATACAGAAAATCTGTAGCTGGTCTAGAAAGGTGGAAAGGCAGGAAACAAGCTTAGAATTTTTTTTTTTTTTTACAGAAAGGCAGCTAAAACTGCACTAAAAACAATTCAAGTGCAGTGCAAGCTAGCACACTTCAGTGTGTAGCCATATGAGAGCAAATACAGTTTACATAATGCAATTTATTCAAACTGCATTCTGAACTGAAATCAATTATTGTTTTATTCAACTCTGAACAGTTATAAAGTGTTCTTGGCCATATGAATTTCGACATTTTAAAATGTTGAGCATATAAAGTGAATCCATGTATATACATATATATATATATATATATATATATATATATATATATATATATATATATATATATATATATGTATATATATATATATGGGTTCATGTCAAACCAACAACATGCTAAAATAACGAAAGTCACTACATCGAAACCATCGACAGTTCAAAACATCGACAGTACATTTATACGTAAGTACAGTGCTAACATGGGTCCTGCAAGGGGGAAGTAAAGGATATGATATGATACTGTACCCATACTACTTCCCCCTTGCAGGACCCATGTTAGCACTGTACTTACGTATAAATGTACTGTCGATGTTTTGAAATGTCGATGGTTTTGTTTCGATGTAGTGACTTTCGTTATTTTAGCATGTCGTTGGTTTGACATGAACCCATATATATATATTAGTACAAAGGATTTTCAAAAATACATTTTATTTTTTTTATTTTTTTGTACATATATATAATTATACACACATATATATATATATATATATATATATATATATATATATATATATATATATATATATATATATATATATATATATATATATATGTGTGTGTGTGTGTGTGAAATTCATTTATTTATTTATTTATTTATTTATTTATTTATGTTTGATGAGCAGGGAAGTCCACTGGGCCAAGAAGAGCCTGTTTTCAGTGGAGGCCTGGTGAGAAAAGCTCCAGAATAACTGCAAGTTACATTTCACATGTTACAAAAGGACATATTTCATACAGCTAATTAAACATTTACAGATAAGCTCCACGATATTTGCAATTGTCTTGTCACAATGTTACAAAAATGAAAAGACATAATTCAATAAAGAAATATCAACATTTACATAAAGTGAATATTTCTGTTATAAACTCAATTGTAGGTTTAACATTTCAAAATGTATAGCTACTAGCCATTAGTAGGTTAGGAAAATATGCATGGAGAAGGTAATAATATATTTGAGATTGTAGAGCATAGTACAATAATTATTAGAGAGAAAATTAGTTTTTAGTAGAGGAGGGATTGTTTTGTGTGGGATGAAGTAATAGTAGAGGTAGTTGGATGAGTCAGTGAAAGGTGGAATGAAGGGGGCAGGGGTTTCAGTTGGAGAATGGATATATATATATATATATATATATATATATATATATATATATATATATATATATATATATATATATTGTATCTATTTCTCTGTCTATACATATATATATATATATATATATGAAAAACTGCACTTGCGCTTGTTTCCCACCTTTCCTGTAACTAGCCTAGTCCAGATAAAGAGTTGCTGTATCCAGGACTGTTAGTAAGCTTTTGAGCCCCTCAAGCCTTTCCGTGTTGGAGGGAAGCCTTCTAGCTTATCAGTGGGAGTGGTAAGCACTAGGTAGCCTATCTACCACAAGAGGAGTGGTTCTGACCCAGAAATTGTAGTTTATTGGCCGTTTGGGCAGTTTTTCCATCCCACTCAGCTTTCTGGTTTTAAAGCCCGTGTTTGCGCTTGATCTCCACCTTTCCTGTAGGTGGTCTAGTCCGGATACAGATTTGCTGAGTCCAGGAATATTTGTGGGCTTCTGGGCCCCCCAGGCCTTTGTCTTGGAATGGAGCCTTCTAGCTTGTTGGTGGGAGTGGTGGGTACTGGGTGGCCTGTCTGCCACAGGAGGAGGGGTTCTTGGCTCAGGAATTGTAGTTTGTTGATCATTTGGGAGGCTGTCCATCTCTTTCAACTTTCTGGTTTAAAAGACCACAACTGCACTTGTTTCTCATCGTTCTTGTAACTAACCTACTGGAAAGCAGTAGAAAGTCTTAAACTGAGCAAGCCTTCTAGCTTAACAGAGAGTCTTTGGAGTGATTAAGTATCAGTTTTCTGTATTTTCTTACTGTACTTAACTGTCTTCTACCTAAACACTGATTTTCCAGCTTGTTTTTTTTCACATATTGTATTATTTGACTGCCCGCACTTTCAAAAAGTCATTTTTTGTTTAAATCATTTGTTTTAACTGTTGTAGGCTACACACTAAAGTACGATAGCCTTTTCTGATTGCTTGTAGTCATTTAAAGCTGTTTTAAGTGTACATTTTATTGTTTTTCCCTTATCTTTTCAAAAAAACAAAAAAAACAAAAAAAAACAAAAAAAAAAACATTCCTTGTTTCCCACCCTTCTAAGCTAGTATAGTCCAATTTTCAGGCTAGTGCTGAATTCAGGGCTGTGTTACAAGTTTCTGAGTTGCCCATACCTTACATGGATAGAGGGAAGTTTCTCTGTTCACCTGTGAGAGTGGGGAACTTTGAGCAGCCATCTGTCCCTGGAGGAGTGATTCCAGCCCAGAAGTTAGTAGTTTAAAAACAACGTTTGCATGGTTTTGTGCGCAGGGCAGCACTGGTTAGCTACAGTTAAATTATTCCCAGCTGCACTACGTCTCCTCTTCAGTTTTCCCTTGAAACTAGTCTCACAATCTAAGCACTCAAAAAGCATCCTACATTCCAGCACTTGCTCAGACCTAATAGCAAGCACTAATATACCCTGACGCTTGATTGCCCAGCAGGGCAAGGCTCTTTATCCACCCCTCACCAACCAAGTGACTAAGCAGCTCACCCTACTATTCAGGCATGACCAAAGGGCAACTTCAGGTGTACTCTCCAGTCCAGCTGGTGAACCTGGGTATCCTATGTTACAACTGCCTCATGTACACAGACAACCCTCTTCTCCTACAACAAAACACTAACATATGCGAGAGATGTAATTATACAGCCAAACTGGAGGCTAAGGTCTCTCCACCCAAGACTGGAACAGACAGTCATGAGGAGAAGGTTAACACTTGCACCACACCTCCAGCCTCACATAGACCTTCTAAACCAGCACTGGCAAAAAATGCACATAAATACACTAAATCATACTCAGAAGCTCTAAATAAAAACATGCAAAAGCATCAGAGAGCTCCAAAGCAGACACCCAGAAAACCTGCACCTCCCGTCACAAACCAGACAACACATAAAACACAAAATCAATGTGCTGCACAATCACAGCCCTTAAGGCGAAATAGCATACCTAACACACTAGTAATAGGTGACTCTGTAGTTAGGCACACTGACGTCCCACTCACTAGGATGGACAAGGAGAAGGTTACTGTTAGCTGCCTGTCGGGAGCCAGAATCCGCCACATAACACAAGCACTCAGGTCACTCCAAAACAAGTACAAATATGACTCTGTCATTGTTCATGTTGGTGTGAATGACCTGAGACATACCTCCCTGGACTACATGAAAAGAGACATGGAGGAGCTCGCTGATCATGTAGCGCAGGCTGGTATGACCCTGACCCTGAGTAGCATCCTGCCCTCACCAAGAATGTTACCTCAGTATCAAGAAAAAATGATACATTTCAACAATTGGCTAAGTTTCGGGTGTCATTCAAAGGGGATCCAGTGTCTGTCAGCCTGAGACGACATGCTCGACATGCCGCTTTGCTTCACAAGAGATGGCTTGCACCTGCTACCCCTAGGCTTTTGAATACTGGCCAAGGCTCTTGCTGCCCCCATAATGCCTTTTTTAGTCAAGGCTTAAAAGTCAAACTCACCTCCATAAACAGCACAAATAAAAAAATGAGGGTTATGCTACTCAACGCCAGTAGTTTAAATCTCAAAATGTATGTGCTCGAAGCACTCCTCAGTATGGAGAATGTCGACATCTGTACAGTAACTGAAACCTGGTTCAAGGCTCCAGAGAGCACTCCAACACTACTGGGCTACAACTCATACCACACATTTCGGCCACAGAACATGGACCGAAACACAAAAGGAGAGGGTGTATCCATATTCATCAAGGATACCTACACCTCCAGGTTATTGGCACAGCATGATACCTCTGAGATCATTCACGTGCAACTAAAATCAGGCAAATCTGCAATGCAAATTGCGGGCTGCCACAGATCACCCTCCATGACCCAGGACCAACACTCTGCCTTTCTGGAGACACTAGAAAACATGAAGGTCCTACCTAACACCCTGATATTGGGAGATTTCAATTACCCTACCATTAACTGGGAAAACTACTTGAGTACAAACTCCCAGGCTGAGTGCTTCCTAGAATCTATCAACTCAAATTTCCTGGATCAGCTGGTAATCTACCCTACCAGAGGTGAAAACATATTGGACCTGGTCAGCACCAACATGGGCAACAGGTGTTCCACACCAGAGGTCAACCTGTCATTGGTTAGATCAGACCATAAACTAATCACTCTGGATGTCCACATCCCACCACCACTCCCAACCAAGGAAACCACAGTGAAAATCTTTTCTAAAGCAAACTTCACCTTACTTAAGTCAGAGGTGGTAAGGTTCACAGCTCCCACGCTAAAGGATAATACTGCCCAAGATGCAGAGTCCTTTACAAATGCACTCTATGAGCACCTACAAGGATGCATGGATCACGCCATCCCTAGCAAAACCAAGACTCACTCCCCTAAGAGAAGGAAACCAGTCTGGTGGACCCCTGCCATAAATGGGTTATACAATAAAAGGAAGAAACTAGTTCAGAAAAAAAGCAAATTCCAAGAAGGAAAGACATCCCTGATCAGTATCAGTAAGAAACTAAAGTCCCTCATAAAATCATCCAAGGCTAACTTCGAAAGAAAAATAGCCAAGGATTCGAAAGATAACCACAAAGCCTTCTTTAGCTATGTCAAGAATCTAAATGGAAACTCACAGATATGCTCTGAGTTAGTGCAAAATAGCACAAAATATAGTGAACCTACTGATATTGCCAACATCCTGGCAGATAGATTCAGTGCAAACTTCACCCCACTCTCACCTCCAAAAGGGCCCACAACAATACCAGAAAAGAGTAGTGACCCGGAAATCACAGATGCACAGGTGAAAACAGCCCTTTCAAAAGCCAAAAACACAGCATCAATGGGGCCAGATGGTGTCCCAGGATGCATCTTGCATGAACTACAGAATGAACTAACCCCCCACCTAAACACACTGTTCAACCTCAGCCTTTCCACAAGCTATGTGCCTATAGAATGGCACACAGCAGTGGTTATTTCGCTCCACAAAGAAGGGGCTACTACTGACCCTGGTAACTATCGACTCATAAGCCTGACTAGCCTGGTCTGCAAGGCTATGGAGTGCATCATCTTGGAACTCATTAACAAAGACATTGGGAACCGCCAAACACTTGACCCGACCCAGTTTGGCTTTGTTAAGGGCAGATCATGCCTACTAAACCTGATTGACTTCTTTGAGACAGTCACCAAGGCCATAGACAAGGGAAAGGTGGTTCACACAGCCTACCTTGACCTCGCCAAGGCGTTTGACACCATTCCTCACTCAGGTATCATAGAAAAACTCACCAGCCTGAACATAAACCCCTACATCACAAGATGGGTTGCCAACTGGCTTACAGATAGAACTCACGCGGTATGAATAGCAGGCCCCAGGTCCCACTCTAAACCAGTCACAAGTGGTGTCTCACAAGGCTTGGTCCTGGGACCCCTACTGTTTGGCATATACTTCTCAAAAGTGCAGGCAAACACATGAGGACTATGGCTAACCAAGTTCGCCGATGACTTCAAACTGGGAGCCATAACTGACTCTCCGGCTGACACGGGCATCCTCCAAAAAGGCCTTACTGAGACAGACACCTGTTGTCAAAGTCATGGCCTCAAGCTAAATGCCAAAAAATGCATAGTCACCCCATTTGGGAACAACAAAACACCCCCGAATTACCACATAGGTGGCAGCCCCCTTAATATCGAAGAGGTAATAAGAGATCTGGGGACCCAGGTAGATAGCAATCTCTCCTTTGACAATCATATTGCCAAAGTAGTTAGGAAATCCTTCTATGTGGCCCATCTAATTACTAAAGGCTTCACATCTAGAAATAAAGAGGTTATAGTGCCCCTCTACTAGTCAATCGTCAGACCCATCATAGAGTACAAGGCCCCATTTGGGATGTACCTCACAAGACACTTCCAACAGCTGGAAAGACCACAAAAGTACCTCACCAAGAGAATTACTGGCCTCAAATATATGTCCTATGCAGACTGACTGAAAAAACACTGGCTGTACTCAGTGGCATATCGCTTACTCAGAGGTGATCTCTGCCTGACTTACAAAGCCATGTCCAACTCAGAATTGATGGACATGCTCCACCTAAAGAAATCCAAGTCACTGCAAGCCACACGCTCTAGTGAGCTAAACCTCACCACAATAATAAAAAGAACATGCTGGAGGGATAGATTCCTGTCACAGAGACTCCCCATGCTTTGTAACAAAATTCCTATCTACATTAGGCAGAGCCCCTCACTAACACTCTTCAAGAGAAACCTTGACGAGTGGATGGGTAACAGAAAATACACCCCTGGGATCACTTCATTGGCTCTGCTTGACAGAGGCTCAGTTAATTAATCAATGGGGTGGCGAAAGCCGGCACACTTTGACTAGACTCATCACAATATTGTATGGCAAGTGATTATGGGTTAAATAGTTTGCTAGTCATAGCTGCTTTTTCTTATGGAGCACTCAGTGTAGCACAACAAGTAGCATTCTTGACTTTAGTGTGTGGCACTGATCTCCCAGATGGTCCATATACTGGCTCACCATTAGGACTACAACAGCACTTGTGAAACATCATTATGGTAATACTGCATTCGTCTGAATGCAGGTGCTCATAATAAATCTCACTATGACATCCAGTATTAATAATAGGAGTGATTACTTCTAGATAATAGTAGAGGAGTGTAAGTCCATTTCATGAATATTAGTGAAGCTAATTTTAATGTTTAGGCACTAGAAATGGTCCATATGTCTTGGTAATGTCAATGTCATTCAAATATAGGACAATTGATACATAAGTTAGACATTTTTTGATTTTTGTTCATGTTTTCAGTAGTGTAGATTTTTTATTGATCATAGGCTCATAGGATAATATGAGGTTACTAGGCTGTCGAACCAGAGGTCATTTCAATCCTAGCTGTTTCACCCCAATGTAATACCATAGATACTTTAGTCAATACCCAGGACTGTATTTATTAATGACTGCCCATATCTAGGAGGGTTGTGGGTACTATCCCTGGTAAGGATTTATGATGCCCGATCCACTCATCCAGGTTCCTTTTGAACAGTGTCATAGAGGTGTTCTGCTTTACATGAATTGGCAGCCTATTTCAAAGATGTGGTAGTTGCTGGGAGACAAATCTGTCCCTCCAGCACATCATATTCAAGTAGCAGGCCATATTTAGGTCCCTGGAATGGGTAGATCTAGTCCTGTTTGATTTACAGATGATCAGCAAATTCATTAGGTTTGGGTCTGAGATTGCTCTGTGAGCCAGGCATAAGTCAATATAAATATAAATAAATAAATAAATATATATATATATATATATATATATATATATATATATATATATATGAATAAAATATAATAGGTTCATAGGTCATTACTAGGCTAATGACCACAAGGGCCTTTTTAAGCCTAGCCCTGCATCCCAAATTTCTGACACGTTCTGATACCCCTGATAAGTGTAAGCATGGGCCTAGGAGATGAGCCATTTACAGGTTACCTGTTTCTATTAGAGACATAGGTGCCAAACCAGGGAAGAATTTCCAGTCTCTCATCCAATTGTACAAGATGTGCTTGAATTGGGTTAGGGAGGAACTCTGCTGCAAATGGATGGGGAGCCTGTTCCATAGATGTGGTAGTCTCTGTGATACATACCTATCTCTCTAGCTGGTACTATTTATATCACAGGCAAGGTTTATGTCTTTAGAATGGGTAATTCTGTTGCTGTTTGTTTTGTAGATATGTAGGAGGTCCACCAGAGTGGGATCTGACAAGGCCCTGTATGCCAGGCATAGATCTCCCCTCAAAAGCCTGTAAAAGACAGAATACAGGGATAGAGTCTTGAGGCGGTCTGCATAGAACATGTCACTTACACCCTGAATTCTTTTTGTGAGTAAATATAATATAATATAATACAATATAATACTTAAATCTATAACATAAATAAACAAATATAAATGTAAATATGTATGAATGCTCAAATCTTAAAAAAAAAAAACAGAATATTCTGAAGATGGGGATAAAATACTGCTGTTGAAAGAAACAGCATTTAGTAATAACCCCTCCACCTATTCCCCTTGCTCCTATTTGACTACCAGTATTGTGGTTGCTCCTCTAGTCAGAGTGACTGGGCTGAAGCCCACCCCCGGTTTCTTTGCTCTAGCAACCTTTTCTATCTCCTCAGAGGTCTGGAGTTGGGGGGGGGGTTAAGGATTGTGTTAGGGGGTAAAGAATCACCTTATACAGGAAGCTCAGTATTAGAATGGATGTCTGTTACAAAAACATCCACATCGTACTGATTACCATGAATTATCAGAATATTCTGCTGTTTTTAAAGATTTTGGTGTGCATACACCATCGTGTCTCTATTTTGGCAATTCCTCCTGTTTTTCATGAAATTAGTATTGATAACGTTCCAGTTATCACAAGTCGGGATGAATTGTTTTCTCCACATCTAACACCATTTATGAAAAAAAATGGTTTTAGGATTTACAGTTATAGTGGAATTAGTATTACATATGAATTGTTCAACATTTTTTCTAGGAGTTTTACATTTTCCAGCAAGTGTCTTCAACTTGGTCAATACAATTCTTGAAGTTAAATCATTTTCTAGGAAAATTAATTTTTCATTGAATATGCATGAGGGTTCCCATACTGGGAACTATTTATATTGGAAAAGTACTTATAATTCCCCTTTGGTACATGTATTAACACTTTTAAAGACATTATGTGAGAAGGACCTTAGGGCTCTGTACATTAACAGAAAGAAGAGATCACTTAAGAATTTAACCAGGATGAATATAACCTTATCCAATGACCCAAAAATGTGTATTATAAAACCTGACAAAGGCGATGGTGTAGTGAGTATGTACCATGCAATTTATGTGTCCAAAATATATCAATATTTGATTGATCTGGAATTTTTTGAGATTGTCACCAGGAACAAGGTTTATATTGTCTACCATAAAACAAATTTTGACTTAAAAGAACTGTTCATGGACAACATATTTGATTTGGAGACTATCAAATATCTTAAAGTACCATACCCAAAGATACCAGTTATTTTGGTACTCCTAAACCCATAAAGATGCAGTAGATCCTCCCCTTAGACCGGCTGTATCTCCATCTAAGTCTAAGATGGAGCCTTTGGCAAAAATGGGTGGATTTTAAACTTAAAATATTTTTTGATGACACACCACACATTCTCAGGGACTCTTGAGATTGTTTGAAGACAATTAATGGAGTCACTTTCAATGAGGGTATCCTTTTTGCCACAATTGATATCAAGGACTTATTCAAAATTATTTCTCATGACATAGGTCTTGAGTAATTTTGACAAGCCTTACACGATGGATCAGATATTAACAATGGAGAGATTAATATTCTGGTTGAGTTTGTGGAGATAGTCCTTGTTAACAATTATGTTTATTTTGAGAACGAATATTTTGAGCATATCAAAGGCATGGCTATGGTGGCACCATCTGCCCCCATTTTTGCAAATATAGTATTATGTTTTTTGGAACAACAGTATATTATTCATTCTGATTACTATAGCAATAACCCATGCCTGGGTGTGGGTAATGCGGGATTTAACCACGGTTGGCGTGGTTTGGTCCCTAGGGCGAAGCCCGAGGGACCAAAGAAAGACATCCGTGGTTAAATCCCACATTACCCAGACTCAGGCGTGGGTTATTGGTATTATACTATGACATTATTTAAGAAAAGAAACAATTACTTTTCTTAAATAATGGCATTGTATAATGCCTCTTTGCTGCCCTTCTGCAGCTGTCTGGCATCCGCGGCAGTTCTGATGTACTGCGCATGCCTACACAGTACATCAGAGCTGTGGCCAAAAGCAACGGAGAAAGCAAGATCTCCATTGCTTTTTTACTGTTTCGCTATGTTAAATGGGTTAAACATAGCGAGACAGCTTTAAAATAAGCAACAGAGATGTCCGTTGCTTATTTTAAAGCTCTCGCTATGTTAAAGCCATTTAACATAGCGAAACAGTAATGAGATCTTGCTTTCTCCGTTTTTTAGACCTGTCTCGCTATGTAAAATGGGTTTAACATGGCGAAACAGCTTTAAAATAAGCAACGGAGATCTCTGTTGCTTATTTTAAAGCTGTCACGCTATGTTAAACCCATTTAACATAGCGAGACAGGTTTAAAAAAAAAGCAACGGAGAAAGCAAGATCTCCGTTGCTTTTTACACACTGTGTCGCTATGTTAAAGGAGTTTAACATAGCGAGACAGCTTTAAAAAAAGCAGCGGATATCTCCGTTGCTTTTTTTAAACCTGTGTCACTATGTTAAACTCTTTTAACATAGCGAGACAGTGTTTTAAAAAAAGACTTATACTAATGGAAAAAGTCCGGGCGACCGGACCTTTTTCCATTAGTATAAGTCAATTTACAATGTGCATGCTGGCCAATCAGCGTGCACGTTTTGGAATATTAATAGGAGGTCATGGTATAATGGGAGATATGCCTTTATGCCTGAGATTTCTGGATGATATTCTTATTTTCTAGAAAATTATGCCTGATAGGTTTATTGACTTTATTAAATACATGAACAATACCACCTTGATTTTACAATTCACTTCTACCAGGAGCAATGAGAAGACAGACTTTTTTGGATATCACTATTTAGAAGGATATGTGGAAATGAACTTTTTAATCTACTGTCTTCTGTAAATCTACCTTTTCCATTTGTTATTTGCATTTCACTAGTCATCAGCCCCTTTGGCATAGAAAGAATTTAGCAAAAGATCAGTTTGTTAGACTATCCAGAATGGTCTCTGAAGATGTCATTTTTTTAAGCCAATGTGAAAAATAAAAAGTTATGGTCATTATTAGGGGCTACCCCATTGATTGAATTAACACTATTATGGACAGTATTATACATTAGAGAAACAATACATATAAACACGATTTAATAGCTACTTTAGGGATGCAATCAGTTGTCAAAGGAGCAGATGAAGGATTTAATAAGGCTTCTAGTAACTTATTTCTAAGAACTGGAGCTTGATTCAATGGTTATCTGGAAATCAATGCATCATTCCTTCTTTTCTGAAGTTTGTATATAAAAGGAATATGAATATCAAAAGCATTGTGGAAAGACCATATAGGGATGTCCAAATGCAATAGTCATTCACAATGCTGATATATTTATGATAGTGTGAACATTACCATAATGACATATCCTAGAATTATAAAAATAACTATAAATATAATTGTAAGACCATGGGACTAGTACATATTGTTTTGTGTCCATCTTGTGATAATTTGTACGTGGGTAAAACTGAGACAATTTAGAACTAATATTTATGAACATTATTTTTCTGTTAAGAAAAAGGATGCACAAAATGTACTTTATAAACATTCTGCAGATTGTATGAATTTTAATTTTTTTTCTTTTATGTATTAGAAAAGATACAGATACCTTTCCATGGTTGTTGGGGGTGATCATTGAAACTAAAGAATTACAGTGGCAGATAAAATTAAATGCTACTTCCCCTCTGGGCTTAATGGTAAAATATCATTAAATGGTTTGTTGCCTTTAAAATCTATGGATATTTAAATTGGTTTTTAGTCTATATATTTTTCTACTTATACATATATATATATATATATATATATATATATATAAATATAATATATAGGATTGTTACATCATTATTTTAAGTAGGACAGTATTTTAGGATGTAGCAGCTTTGGTTGATTTATTTCAATTAAAATAATATTTTATTGGATGGCTCTATCAAATGATATGTTTCTTTATGTATTTAATGGGCTGTTTAAATTGGGGTTAATTAAGTCCTGGAATTTTAGTAAGAAAGCATTTATTAAACATGTTGACTTTTCCTGTGTTTGGGCATCTTTTCAACTTTTTGATTTTAGTGGTTCGATTTTTTTTTCTGCTTTTTTTTTTGTCTGTGGGTTTATGTGTGCTGTTCTAGCTAAAATGCAGTAGGTACATATCTTTGAGGGATGTATGTGCTTACACTGTGTTTTTGATTAAGCTGTTGAGAGGAGCTTTGCATATACTGAGAAATGTCATTTCCACAGAGTGTACCAGCAGCAAATTTATTCCCAAACAATTTGATCTTCACATAGTACTGCTGGGACAAAGTGATACTGTCCTAATGAAGTCCCCATGTGTATAGCAGTGCTCAACATGTGTAATTGTGATGCAAATCATGTGTTTTATAAGAGGGATACCAGGTGCATATCTTGCCTTTACACTTATCAATGGTTTGATAATGCATGTCATAATGTGATGGTACTCCATAAGTTACAGAGCACATCAGTGTACACCTGACCGTGTGATGTGCACATTGCTGTTTAGTGGGTGGGGGGGGGGGTCTGTGTGAGTGCTCCAGTTTTACTTTTATTGTGTGTAGCAACATCTGTGCTATTGTCAGTGCACTGTAACTTGCATTACTTGACCACTACATATTGAATGCACATGGAATGTATCCATGATAGCCTTACTAAATGTATTTCATATGTTGATAGGTAGTTACTAGACATGCAGTCAAGGAGACAATTAAAGTGTACTGCTCGTGTTCTAAAGCACATGTTAAGTAACAGACCTTTGGAGTTAGATATAACCTTCATCAATTTACAGTGCCAAATTGTATAATTGTATCGTTTTTTTAGACAAAAAGTGTGTTGTTTTTTGCAATTTATTTTGTTGGTAGGAACTGCCCCCTGTTAATGTTTCTCAGAACTGAAAATCATGAAAGATTGAACCCACAATGCCTCATTACCTAAACTAATGTATAAAATGCAATTTTTCCATGTTAAATACAACAGAAAAAGTTTCTTCCTTCATAGAAAGGCAATTTCTCAAATACCTTCTGCAGATGGAGTATATCACATTGACTCCCTATGCTGTGGAATAAAATCCCGGTATATGTGAGGCAGAGCACCTCGCTGGCCTTGTTCAAGAGAAATCTTGACCAATGGATGGGAGATCGCAGATATACCCCAGGGATTACCTCAGTGTCACTGCTCAACAGAGGCACAGCAAAATAATGGGTATAGTTCCCCATACTAAAGGGGTGGCGTAAGCCACAAAACTATGGGCTAGGCTTGTAAATGCCCTCGGGCAGATAGCCTAGTATGAACCTATGAACCTAAAAGAGGCACATTATGACGTAGTAGTGAAAAAACAGTATAAATAAGATGTAGCTTTTCTAAAGAAGTAAGTTATTTTTAACTATTCATAATGTTTTGCATTTATATGTAAATCTTTGCTCAGTGCCTACTATGACATATTTGTATGAGTGTGGTTTTAGAGGAAAAACTGAATAAACAGTGAAACTCAAAAGTCAAATAAAACCCTGTAATCCTTATTTATTTATTTTTTTGAATAGCTTCTTTTTTGTATACTTCCACTTAGCATCTATAGGTCCCTATGGTGGCCAGACCTTTTTTGGGTCTAGCTTCTGTAACTAAATGACTTACCAGCTAATAATAGGCAGAATTAGAAAGGGCAAGGTGTTATTAACAAAATGGCACTAAAACTGTTAGTCTAGGATGTCCTGCAGTAGAGAAATTAATCACTGTTATCATGTATTATTCATATTTTCATATTTACATTCATGTTTTCTTAATGGCACGCCTCACACCATTAAGTGTGGCAGAGGGAAGTCCTACTGCCTACCAGTGGGACTGGTGAGCATTGTACTGCCTATCTAACGCTAGAGGAGTGGTTTTCAGCTCTGAAATTGTAATTTTATTAGCCTTTTTGGGCTGATTTCTATCCCTTTCAACTTTCTGGCTTAAAAACGCATGTGTTTGCACATTTTTCACATCGTGCAGCACTACGAGGCTACAGTTAAACTATTCCAGGTGCCAGAAAATCTGCTCTTCAAATTTTCCCTTAAAACTAGCTGGTTTCTCAGTAGTAGCACTAAAATCTGAACCCCTGTGACTAGCACTTGCTCTAGAACCTGCTGTAAAGCACTAGGAAGCCTGAACCTGATACAAACACTCAGCTCTCCTTGTCAAGAAGGAGAAATTAATCATAGGCACTAAACAGACTACAATTGCAAAGTACCTTGCAAAGGAATGGGAAAACAGCTCTTAAACCTTTCAAAAAAGCACCTAAACAGGCATGTCCAAGGGTCAGCTTCCGGTGGTTTCTCCTGTCCACCTGGTGAATCTGGGCATACTGGGGCAATGCGGCAACTGCCTCATGTACACAGATGATCCTCTCCTCCTACCACCCAGCACTACAACCTGTGAGAGATGCACTTACATAGCCAAACTGGAAGCAAAGCTCTCACCGGTCAAGACTGTGCTAGACAGTCAAGAGGAGAAGGCTAACACCTGCATTACACCTCTAGCAACTCATAGCTCTTCAAAACCCACACCATCAACTCCCACACATAGCAATACTAAACCCACTTATGCGGAGGCCCTTAACATTAACCTGCCCAAGCAATAAGGACCTCCGAAGCCAAAACGCAAACACCAGTCACAACCAAAGTGACACATAGCTCACAACACCAGTGTGCCACCCAACAGCAGCCCCTAAGGCAAGACAATGTACCCAACACTTTAGTCATAGGTGACTCTATACTCAGGCACACTGATGTCCCACTCACCAGGCTGAACAAGGAGAAAATTACAGTCAGCTGCCTGTCAGGTGCCAGGATCTGCCACAAAACGCATGCACTCAAGTCACTCCACAACAAGTACAAATATGACTCTGTCATTGTCCATGCTGGAGTAAATGACTTGAGACGTACCTCCCTGGACTACATGAAAAGAGACATGGAAGAGTTCTTGGATCATGTGACCCAGGCAGTTATGACCCTAGCCCTGAGTAGCATCCTGCCTTCGCCCAGAATGATACCACAGTATAAGGACAAAATGATTGACTTCAACAATTGGCTAAGCTTCTGGTGTCATTCAAAGGGGATCCAATATTTGTCTGCCTGGGAAGACATGATCGACAAACCACGATGCTTTGCCAGAGATGGTCTGCACCTGTCACCCCTGGGATTCAGGTTACTGGCTAAAGCTCTTGCCACCCTATAGTGCCTTTTTTAGGCAAGGTTCAAAGGATAAAACCACCACCGTAACAGATACAAGCATGCAAAATCTGAAGGTAATGCTACTCAATGCTAGAAGTCTAAACCTCAAAATGCACTCTCTCGAGGCAGTCCTAAAAATGGAGAACATCGATATCTGTGCAGTAACTGAGACCTGGTTCAAGGCTCCAGAGAGCACCCCTGCAATACCAGGCTACAATTCTTACCACACTTTTCGGCCACAAAACCAAGACCGAAACACTAAAGGTGGAGGAGTGTCCATATTCACCAAGGATATTCACACCTCCAGGCTAGTTGCCCAACACAATGCATCTGAAATTCTCCAGGTGCAACTAACACTAGGTAAGACTGTAATCCAAACTGTAGCTTGCTACAGATCCCCCACCATACCCCAAGATTCTCACTACACCTTCCTAAACATACTGGAAATATTAAGATAAAACCAAACACCCTAATAATAGGTGATTTCAACTACCCTGCCATTAATTGGGAAAACTACTCGGGTACCAACTCCTTTTCCCAACGGTTCTTGGAATTCATAAATTCCAACACCCTGGATCAACTACTCCATTGTCCCACCAGGGGCTCCAATATCTTAGACCTGGTCATTACCAACATGGGAGATAAATGCTCCACACCAGTGGTCACCCTCTCATTGGTCAGGTCTGACCATAAGCAAATCACCCTTGACATTCACATCCAACCCCCACCCCCCAGTAAGGAAACCTCCTTAAAAAACTTCTCCTAAGCCAACTTCATGCTACTGAAGTCAGAAGTGACAAACTTCACAACACCCACGCAGACAGGATCTGGAAGTTCGACTGCAGAATCCTACACTAAGGCACTGTATGAGCACATCCACTCGTGCATGAATCGCGCCATCCCAAATAGAACCAAGATGCTCTTCTCCAAAAAAAGGAAGCCAATCTGGCGGTCCCCTGCTATAAATAAACTATACAACAGAAGGAAGAAACTGTTGCAGAAAAGAGAAAATCCCAGGATGCAAAAAACTCCTTCACCAGCCTCAGTAAGAAGCTGAGATCCCTCATAAAATCCTCAAAAGCTAGTTACGAAAATAAAATTGCCAAAGATTCCAAAGACAACCACAAGGCATTCTATAGTTATGTCAAGAATCTAAATGGCAATGACCAGATCTGCTCTGCACTACAACAGAATGGCATTAAATATACTGATCCCAAGGATATTGCCAATATCCTGGCAGATCGATTTAGTGCCAACTTCACTCCCCTCTCACCCCCTAAAGGGCCCATCTCAATACCAAAAGATTGCCATATTCAGATAATCACAGCCACACAGGTAGAAACAGCACTCTCCAAAGCTAAGAATACAGCATCCATGGGACCAGATGACATCCCAGGCTGTGTACTATATGAACTACAAAATGAACTGGCACCCCACCTAAGTGACATGTTTAATCATAGCCTCACCTCAGGCTTCGTGCCCACTGAGTGGTGCACAGATACAGTTATCCCGCTCCACAAGGGAGGATCCACCTTGGATCCCGGGAACTACCGTCCCATCAGTCTGACAAGCCTGATCTGCAAGTGCATGGAACGCATTATCAAGGAACTTATAAACAAAGACATTGGCAACCTCCAGACACTGGACCCCACCCAGTTTGGGTTTGTGAAGGGCCGATCTTGCCTCCTGAATCTGATTGACTTCTTTGAATTGGTCTCCAGAGCTGTGGATGAGGGTAAGGAGGTCCACACAGCCTATCTGGACCTTGCCAAGGCCTTCGACACCATCCCCCACTCTGGAATCAGAGATAAACTTATTAAGCTGGGCATAAATCCCTATGTCACTCAATGGGTTGCCAGCTGGCTTACTGACAGAACCCAGACTGTAAAAATAGCCAACTCCAAATCCAGCTCCAGACAAGTGACAAGTGGCGTACCTCAGGGTTCAGTCCTGGGACCACTCTTGTTTGGCATCTACTTCTCTGAAGTACAGACCAACATTAAGGGACTCTGGCTAACAAAGTTTGCAGATGACTGCAAACTGGGAGCCATTATTGAATCCCCAAATGATGTGGATATTCTACAAAAGGGCTTACAGAAACAGATGCCTGGTGCCAGAGTCATGGGCTCAAGCTTAATGCCAAGAAATGTATAGTCATCCCCTTTGGAAAAAAAACATGTACCCATGAACTACCACATAGGTGGCAGGACACTAAACATTGAAAGTGTGATGAGAGACTTAGGGACACAAGTGGACAGTGGTCTCACTTTCGATAACCACATTGCCACAACAGTCAGGAAATCCTTCTACGTGGCACACCTCATCACTAAGGGCTTTTCATCCAGAAAAATGGAGGTCATTGTCCCACTGTACTCATCCCTCATTAGACCCATTATAGAGTATAATGCCCCATTTGGTATGTACCTCACAAGACATCTGCAACAGCTGGAAAGGCCACAGAAATACCTCACTAAAAGAATCACAGGCCTAAAGCAGATGCCATATGCTGACCATCTAAAAAAACTCCAGCTATAGTGGGAAGATGGTGTAATGGTTAATGTGTTTGCCTTACAAACAGAAGGTGCAGGGTTTGATTTCCACATGGGGTAAGTGGCTAGGCTTAAAATGGCCTGCAACGGCAGTTAGCCTAGTACCAGCCTATGAACCTATGAACCTATACTCTGTGGCATATCGTCTACTCAGAGGTGATCTCTGCTTATCATACAAGGCCATGTCAAACCCTAAGCTGTTGGACATGCTCCACTTAAAGAAATCCCAATCCCTCAGAGCCACATGCTCCAGGGATCTAAATCTTATCATCACATTGAACAAAACATGCTGGAGGGATTGGTTCCTGACCCAGAGACTCCGCATACTCTGGAATAGACTGCCCATACATGTCAAGCAGAGCACCTCATTGGCCCTCTTCAAAAGGAACCTTGATGATTGGATGGGAGATAGGAAATTCACCCCAGGGATCATGTCAGTCACCCTGCTAGACAGGGGCCCAGAGAAGTAAATATTGTGGGAAAAAATTTTCAGGGAATTGTTATGGCTAGGCTTGCATAGGCCTTAGGGCCGATAGCCTAGTACCAACCTATGAATCTATGAACCTATGAGCATGCTATTTTATTCATATTTTCATATTACAAGTATATTTTCATAATGATGAGCCCTTCATGTTATTGAGAGATATGGTGTGATATGCCATGGTGGGAGACAGGAAACATCATTATCAATGTCCATTTATATCGCACTATACCTGAGATATCACAAGCTATTAATTAATAATTAAGAAAATAAACAATATTTCAATATATATTTAATACTTCAAAAAACAAGTGACTTGAAAACTGTTGCATGACATCAGGCGAGGCCTTAAATGTTGTTGAAGAAAACTAGCTTTAATATTTGCACAGTGTGTTGCACATCTTGAGAGATATTCTCTGTTATTTATATTGCTAATTATAGAATTAAGCTTATGTTTTCATATAAATGCCTCAAAAAGAATGCCAATATAGAGAAATGCCTTGTCATCATGTGAAAGATTATCTCTGCTTAGCAAAAATGTTCTAGTAATATATATCAGGGTTGCACATTCTCCAAGATATGACAATTTGTTTGGGAGCATGTAGCAAATTCTGAAAGCTTGGGTTTGTGTGCATTATAATATATTATAGTATATATGGAAAAACTCTGAATGCATTGACTGTTATCACTGTAAAAAAAAAACTTCGGATAACATCACTATTTTTACTGTTTTAATAGCATTTATTATTCACAATATTTACATAGGGCGGCCACAGTGGTGCAGTGGTTAGCATTGCTGCCTCACAGCAAGAGGTTCTCCGGTTCGATCCTCGGCTGGGGTGCCTTCTGTGCGGAGTCTGCATGTCCTCCCTGTGGTCGCGTGGGTTTCCTCCGGGTGCTCCGGTTTCCTCCCACATCCCAAAGACATGCTGCAGGTGGATTGGACACTCTAAATTGGCTCTAGGTGTGCGTGTGAGTGTGCCTTCTGTGGAATGTTGGGCACCGGGCTGGCAACTCGACACCGTAAAACTCCACTGCCAATCAATGTGCAGACAAGGTGATCCGCTGTGGCGACCCCTAACCGGGAAAAGCCGAAAGAAGAAGAATTCACAATATTTACATCTGTTTATCTCATGGTTTTTGAGTTTATTTTTAGAAAATGTTCTGGAATATAGGATGTACTAGGCTGTTAAACATGTGACATTCCACACCGCATAGGTGTTAACAAGGTAGGTGTCTTGCTCACAGTCACACAGTAGGCAAATGAAGGGTGATGGAATCAAACCCAGTATCACAGGAAATATCTTAACACCTCCTAATCATAATCCATTGCATTAGCTGCCAGACTATGTGATTAGTCCACATGCCTATGTGACATGAGCATTAGCATATTTTGGTGTATATCTATCCTGCATTCAGATTTAGTCACACTATTCATTTGTAATGGATATATATTTGATGCATTTGATGCCTATCTCTCAGCTCTCTGCTATTACCCTGGATGTCCATATCTGTTGAGCATATTTATTGACTACAAGTCAGCATTTTGCTTGTGGGGCATAACCTCAAAGTGTAGTTCGGATATCATAGTAATCACTTGTGATTCATGCATCATGTCCTTTATAAGAAATACCAGTGCTTAAAGTTGTATAAATAAACTTCTTACTGATTCCTTTTTCTAAAGTGAACTACATTTCCCTTGCTGTGTTCCTTTTAGCATACCGAATATTTTTGCTTTAGTCTTTCTAGTTGAGCTTATCTGTCAGCACTTCTGTTCTTGACTATCACTGCTGATAAGTAGCAGGTTTTACTCAGTATGGAAGTGGGTCTTTCATTTCTGCATTGATCTCTTCAAACATCTCTATATGACTTCCTGGGTACTGTGACTTACATATAGGATTGACAGTACTGAGGGTACTTGGCATTACATTATTGTACTGCATACTGATGTGGCAGCTTTATGTCACTTAATACTGATTTGTTCAGTACTTTTATTCACTGCATCTAAAAGAGGCCATAACAAGTAATAACCACCCCCCCCCCAGCAATGAAAGACAGTGAAGGTGATATGCCAGACCTTTGCTTGAAAAGTCATATTCTAACAAGGAGGAGGCAGCTACAGGACACAGGCAGCCAGGGCCCTCATGTGAACTGTTGTTCTAATGGACCAGCAATGCAGTTGTCATGCATCAGCAGATGATATGAGGAACCAGAGGTAGGAGGATCCAAACCCAGATGCAGACCATGATGAGGGACTTCTTTTGGGACATGGTATGTATCATGCATAACTTCTTCAATGCAATTACCACAGAACTCATCAATGCGCTTCAAATAAATCAGGATAGTGCCTCAAGACCATAAGTATAGTCTCTGTTTTCCTAACATGTTATCCGGCCTGCATGTGATATCCAAATAGATTAGGAATGTTCTTGACATGGCATATATTTGTACATGTTGCTATTCTCGAATGATATCATTTGACGTGTCACCATTTGGTGTATATGCCATGTGCATCTTAATGCCTGTAATGCAGCAACCCCTTGTCCTGCACAAGACATTTCAGTGCCACTCAAATGTAGCACTCACAGTTGCCTGCTGGTAAATCTGTTGTCATTTGGAGACACTTCATTTGAAAATACATAATGCAGACATGTACACTGTGTTAAGGTATACTAGATGTGTGCACTAGAGCAGTGGTGATTTCCACTGCTAATTACAGGAGGACTAAATACATATGCCTCACAGGATTCTCTGTGCTGAGGAACATGCTGGTCATAGTTGACTGCATGAGCATATTGTCTCCATTGATTCCTACCTGTGTTGACGTTACTGTCATACTGATAGTGCATGTGCTCCTGTAGAGTAATAATGGTGTCACAATGTGGTATGTATTTGCCTTTATTTGAATTTTGTTGGACACTCTGTGCTGACATGTTTCCCTTTCATATAGTCCTGTCATAGCCATATGCACCTAGGTTAATGACAAAGGCTCACATGCAGTTTTTCTTCCCTTTTATATAGTGAGTCTCCTTGATAGAGCTCATGCATGTCCTGGATAAATTGTACTATTGCAGTAGTCATACTGTTATGTGTATCAGTGACTTATGCACCATGTATGTGCACCTATCCTAGACCACTATGTTTGCATGTATGTCTCTAACTCCTATGTGCTGAATCACACTTATGTGCTGTGTTTCCCTTAGATAACATTGTGCACAGTCCAAGGCACTGGGACATGTTGCCATGGGCCATATTACAAATTTGTGTTTCATCTTCACATGACTGTATGTCAGTGTGGCCTCATTGACCACACTTAGGTTAAAGTACTACAAAGCCTCTTTACAGTTGCACACATCATCATGTTTATGGACTCTAAGTGGCATGAACTCATCCTGATATTGTGTTCATTATTCATAAAAAAACAGAATATCCAATAGCGAGGGAACCCAAAAGTAATAGTAATAAAATGTTGAGTCTTTATTTGGCCACCACACAACAAAATCCACAATAAATCAAGCGCTTTCGCTCGGTTAATACCGAGCTTTCTCAAGATAAAAAACAAATAAGACAACAATCATTAAATATATGATAGTGAGTCATATGACTCATTAATTAGCATAATTAATGAGAATTCATCATGCTGAATATAAAAACGTCACTGAAGAGATTTTTTAAAGACCAATGCTATTAAAAATGACTTAATAGATTGTTAATACAGATTGCTAGCATTGTATAGCAATCACAATTATTATTACTTAAAATCGATCAAAACATTGAAAAAATTGTTCGGAATATGTAACTAACCACCCCCCAGACTTATAAGATACCTAACTACAATCCCATAACACTTTAAATCTTTTATAACATTTAAATGCACATAGGAGTGTAAATTCTATGCAAACTGGACAAAATCCTAGTAACCAAGGTATCATTGTAAAAAATAATATGATAAAAATACTTTTAAAAGTCTATGTGTAAAAGATGTGATGTTTATCACATCTTGTTAAAAGATTATTGTAAATTCAACAATAAAAATGAGTTGTGTGGACTTTCATAACCAAATAGTTGATACTATTTATAATCTAGCCATCCTCAACTTTAAGACACTACTAATATTACTATTTTCATTAAGACCTGGGGGTTTACCAGCATCTAATCGAAGCTGCCAGAGGAGCTCCTTATACTCCAACCTGGTCTCCCAGTCACCACCCCTGACATCTGGTATCACCTGTTCCAAAACTATAAATTTGAGTTCCATATTGGGACAAAGGTGGAATGTTTGTAAAAAGCATTAGTCTCTTTGCTTTTGGAGACGTCGTATAAGTGTTCATAAATCCTTCTTCTCAGGGACCTTTCTGTTTTCCCTATATAAAAACTGAAATAACTTATACATACGCCTAAATAGACCACGCCTTTCGTTCCACAGTTCGAATATCGATCAGCATGAAAAAGAAACTTCCTAGATGGAATATATAGTGTACTGTCATTGAGAATGGCTGAACATTGCTTACAAGCCCCACACTTGTGAGTCCCCAATCTAAAATTCTCTGATGGTACCTTAAGAAATTGCTTCCTCTCAAATAATTCTTTTACATTAACATCCCTCCTTCTAATAAATCTAGGATGCTCTTGAACTAAATTTTTTAGTTCATCATGTAAAGTGAGGACTGACCAATGCCTCAAGATCACATCTTCAATTTCAAAAGAACTGTTAAAATAAGTGTAAATAAAATTGTTGTGCAAATCAACTTGTTGGTCTATTCTATCACTTTCCACTAAAATGTTACCCATTCCTAACAACGGGGGATATTTAGATTCCCTGTTCTCTGTGACTTCTTGAACTAAAGTATTAACTAGTGAAGCTGGATAACCCCTTTCAAAAAACAACTTTTTCAAAAAATTAACTTCTTCCAAAAAATAGTCAAAAGTACTGGACATCCTGGATGCCCGGATAAGTTTCCCTTTGACAATACCTTTCTTTTGATAAAAAGGGTGCCCACTTTCAAAATGTAAGTACGAGTTGGAGAATGTGTCCTTCCTGTAGAGTTTGGACAAAAACTTCTGGTTAATGTAATCCTTAGAAAGGGTAACATCAAGATAATTCAACTTATCATGACTAACGTTATAAGTGAAAGATAAAAAATGGGTGGTGGAGTTAATGTAGTTAATAAAATCATAAAAATTCTCGACAGTTCCATTCCATAATAGGCAAATATCATCAAGGTACCTCCTGTAGTGTGTTATGTGTTGAGCCCAACTTGTTGAAAAAATTAATGCCTGCTCCCATTTGTGGAGCACCACATTCGCATAGAGAGAAGCACAGGGGGCACCCATTGCCACCCCTTTCTTCTGTCTATAAATCTCTTCATTAAAGTAGATGAAGTTGTTCTCCAACACAATCTCCATAAACTCTACTAACAAGTTGGTAACCCTGTTACCAAACCCAGCCTCTGTTACTAATACTTCGTTGAACCATTCTAGGCCTGTGGAATGTTGAATACTAGGAAACAACTCCACTATGTCAATGGTAGATCAGTTTGGAACAAGTGAGACTCAATGCCTTTAAGAAAGTACCATGAGTCTTTGCATACATGTTTTAAAGAAGAAACAAATTTCTTCAAAACATAATCAATAAATTTGCCTAAAGGTTCAGTTATCCCCCCTGCACCTGATACTATAGGCCTAAACCTGAGTGGATCTAGACCTCCACAAGTTCCTCAAATACTTTGCGGGAAGGGTGTGTAGAGGGATTAAAAACGTTAGTTCTCGAAAGTCCCTCCCTATTATATGGTTGCCCCTTAAAGTGAAATGCAAGGTTAAGGTGTCTGACAAACAATTTCAAATCCACGAGAGCACTGGCCAAGTTAAAGGGACGCAGGGGTACAAAATGAAAACCTCTGTTGAACAAATCAAAAAGATCTTCTGTTAATTCAATTTCGGTGAAATTGTAGATGACAAAATTGTTCTTCTTGCTAACCATGTATTTATTACCAAAAACTTGTGTAAAGACCTCTAAAGAATCATTGTTTACTAGTGTGTCCCACTGTTCTACTTGTATCCGTTGTTCCATCCCTGTTGTTGTAATTTCACTCCCCTCACCCCGGATCTGCCGGGGGGATGCTGAAAATCCTGGTGGGAATTTTTTCTCCCCTTTTCTGCCAATCTCTCACTCCTTCTAAGTGGTTCTACAGGTGGTCTAGAGTAATTGTTGGGAGCATTCACAAAGTATTTGAGGAACTTGTAGAGAAGGATATCAGGATGTTAAATTTTAAGAAATCACACACACTTCCTCTCAACCTAAAAGCGGAAGAATTTAAGTTAATTGACTATCTTAAGAGTGAAGGCTTCAGGGTTATGAAACCCGACAAGGGGGGAGGAGTGGTTTTAATGTATACTACTGATTATGACACCTATCTCTATAATATGTTGCAGGACACAGACCAATATAATTTAGTCTCTAGGAATGAGATGAATATTGCTTATTCTAAGATCAAATTCCTATTGCCTGACCACTTGTTACAAGGAGTTATTAACGAGTGACTATTCAACTATTTACATGTTGACAAACCCAGGATCTCAGTCATTTATGAGATCTCCAAAACACACAAAGGTCTAGATCCACTCAGGTTTAGGCCTATAGTATCAGGTGTGGGGGGTATAATTGAACCTTTAGGCAAATTTATTGATTATGTTTTGAAAAAAATTGTTTCTTCTTTAAAACATGTATGCAAAGACTCATGGGACTTTCTTAAAGGCATTGAGTCTCACTTGTTCCAAACTGATCTTTTGATGATTACCATTGACATAGTGGAGTTGTTTCCTAGTATTCCACATTCCACAGGCCTAGAACGGTTCAACGAAATATTAGTAACATAGGCTGGGTTGGGTAACAGGGTTACCAACTTGTTAGTAGAGTTTATGGAGTTTGTGTTGGAGAACAACTTCATCTACTTTAATGGAGAAATTTATAGACAGAAGAAAGGGGTGGCAATGGGTGCCCCCTGTGCTTCTCTCTATGCGAATGTGGTGCTCCACAAATGGGTGCAGGCATTAATTTTTTCAACATGTTGGGCTCAACACATAACACACTACAGGAGGTACCTTGATGATATTTGCCTATTATGGAATGGAACTGTCGAGAATTGTTATGATTTTATTAACTACATTAACTCCACCACCCATTTTTTATCTTTCACTTATAACGTTAGTCATGATAAGTTGAATTATCTTGATGTTACCCTTTCTAAGGATTACATTAACCAGAAGTTTTTGTCCAAACTCTACAGGAAGGACACATTCTCCAACTCGTACTTACATTTTGAAATTGGGCACCCTTTTTATCAAAAGAAAGGTATTGTCAAAGGGAAACTTATCCGGGCATCCAGGATGTCCAGTACTTTTGACTATTTTTTGGAAGAAGTTAATTTTTTGAAAAAGTTGTTTTTTGAAAGGGGTTATCCCGCTTCACTAGTTAATACTTTAGTTCAAAAAGTCACAGAGAACAGGGAATCTAAATAACCCTCATTGTTAGGAATGGGTAACATTTTAGTGGAAAGTGATAGAATAGACCAACAAGTTGATTTGCACAAGAATTTTATTTACACTTATTCTAACAGTTCCTTTGAAATTGAAGATGTGATCTTGAGGCATTGGTCAGTCCTCACTTTACATGATGAACTAAAAAATTTAGTTCAAGAACATCCTAGATTTATTAGAAGGAGGGATGTTAATGTAAATGAATTATTTGAGAGGAAGCAATTTCTTAAGGTACCATCAGAGAATTTTAGATTGGGGACTCACAAGTGTGGGGCTTGTAAGCAATGTTCAGACATTCTCAATGACAGTACACTATATATTCCATCTAGGAAGCTTCTTTTTCATGCTGATCGATATTCGAACTGTGGAACGAAAGGTGTGGTCTATTTAGGCGTATGTATATGTTTTTTCATTTTTTATATAGGAAAAACAGAAAGGTCCCTGAGAAGAAGGATTTATGAACACTTATACGACGTCTCCAAAAGCAAAGAGACTAATGCTTTTTACAAACATTCCACTCTTTGTCCCAATATGGAACTCAGATTTATAGTTTTGGAACAGGTGATACCAGATGTCAGGGATGGTGACTGGGAGACCAGGTTGGAGTATAAGGAGCTCCTCTGGCAGCTTTGATTAGATGCTGGTAAACCCCCAGGTCTTAATGAAAATATTAATATTAGTAGTTTTTTAAAGTTGAGGATGGCTAGATTATAAATAGTATCACCTATTTGGTTATGAAAGTCCACACAACTCATTTTTATTGTTGAATTTACAATAATCTTTTAACAAGATGTGATAAACATCACATCTTTTACACATAGACTTTTAAAAGTATTTTTATCATATTATTTTTTACAATGATACCTTGGTTACTAGGATTTTGTCCAGTTTGCATAGAATTTACACTCCTATGTGCATTTAAATGTTATAAAAGATTTAAAGTGTTATGGGATTGTAGTTAGGTATCTTATAAGTCTGGGGGGTGGTTAGTTACATATTCCGAACAATTTTTTCAATGTTTTGATCGATTTTAAGTAATAATAATTGTGATTGCTATACAATGCAAGCAATCTGTATTAACAATCTATTAAGTCATTTTTAATAGCATTGGTCTTTAAAAAATCTCTTCAGTGACGTTTTTATATTCAGCATGATGAATTCTCATTAATTATGCTAATTAATGAGTCATATGACTCACTATCATATATTTTATGATTGTTGTCTCATTTGTTTTTTATCTTGAGAAAGTTCGGTATTAACCTAGCGAAAGCGCTTGATTTATTGTGGATTTTGTTGTGTGGTGGCCAAATAAAGACTCAACATTTTATTACCATTACTTTTGGTTTCCCTCGCTTGTGGATATTCTGTTTTTTCTTGGTTTTGCTGCTGTTTTTTGTGGTTCCTCTTCATTATGCATGAGTTGCACTATTACTTTTCTTTCTGTACGTGTTACTTGTACCTGTTGACATAATTTATCCTCAGAACACAGAGATGCATTGCTGCATGACACATTCAGAAATATTATACATTGCTATCATGCTATTTTCTGTTATATGTATTCTGGATGTACGTTCAGTACATTTATGATGTGGCATTTTCTTTCTGTATGAGCATTTCCATATTTCTTTTCCCAAACATATGCAGGGTTGTTGTGTCACTTATTTCCTGCCCTGACATCTGTTTTTGTGGGATTGCATGACTATACAAATGAGTTTATACAAAAAAATAATTTTACTTTAGTGTTGATCTACCAACGTTTATAGCATACTTTCTAATGTTGCACAGTACTGGGTTGTATGTCTCATTTGCACACAAATGTGCCTTACATGTTGCCATATGTCCATATGTCATAGAGTGACTATGTACTACAACATATATGTCAATGATTAGCACTTTTTCTATGTGCTTTGTTACTCCACACATTGTCATAGAGCTATGTGGTATGCCACTGTAGATGTCCCATTATGTGTAATCTTTATGCTGTGTACACCTACCTCACAACAGTTATTGTGCATTAGGTATTCTGTACATGACTAGTCACATTCAAACATCTACATCATTGCTTGCACATATGGTACAAGTAGGTGTGGCATGTATGTCTTCGTATGTGATGTGTGACTACATTTTCTGGTAACATTTATATGAACAACCTACAGAGTTACTATGGTGTAGCAGTAGGTTACATTTACACAAGTAGCTGACACTGGCTTGTACCATACTCACAGTACAATGGCACAGCTATACACTCCTCATATGTATGATGTGCACATGGAACACATTACCTTATTTGGCTTGCATGTACATAGTCTTTTCTTTTTGGTGCTATTCATGACACATCACATTACGGGCATCCAGATATTAAGCTGTGAACACAGTAAGCCCACAGTACCATATCTGTACACTGAAGAACCATAATAGCAACCATTATCCATGTTATACTGGTACAACTAACTGTAAAACATCGGAGATGGGAAACATGTACAAGTGTAATGTACATGCAAAGGCATGACTATTGTCCACAGCTGGCACTTAATGTTGTTTATTTCAGTAGCATGTGTTGCAGCTTCCTGTGTTTATGTCACAAAGCCACTTTCCTGCTGAAGATGCATTTTCCTGGTCAGCAGAACACTAATGTAGTTCAGTAAATCATGGGGTTGCAATGTGGCACAGTAGACAGATGTTTACCTCCCACCTGTATGTTTTGTGGTACTATCCTGACTTCTGCCCCAGTGATCCTTCATGTGTCTGGATCTGCCTTACCTGAATCCTAAGTCATATATGTACAAGTACAGGGTTGTAATCTAGGGCATGTGAACAGTTACAGGTATGTGTTTCTGTGCTGTAGTATCCTGTTTGGACAGCTATTGCTCAACAGAACATGCTATTACTCATTCCTGTTTCTACTTTAAGATGGTAACACAATGCCGACTGCATACAAGAGTAATGTTGTGCGCATTGGTGCATTACATTATCTTTGTTATCATGGAGGACACAGTGTAGGCTGTACTCACTCAATAGATTGTTAATAACCCATAACCCTGCCTGTGTTGCCTGCATGTTTATTGCCTGTGTACCACATCCTTTCCATTTTGTATTGGTCCACTGTACTAGTGTCATGTAATATTCTTTTTGATATACATTTCTTTCTGACCTAGTTCTTCTCTAACATTTGCCAATAACTCAATAGTCCCTCTTTTTTCTTCAAAAAAATAAATAGATAAATAAATAAATGATAGGCCTATTCTCACAAAGAAGACAAAGAAATTATGCATGACCTTTTGACATTTCCTCTGATCTACCTTTCCATTTTTCTATGTGTGTCATCCCTTTTTGCCCTCACCCACGTTCTACTGACTCCTCTCATCTTGGGATGTGAGCATGGTATCCACCCATACATCCCACTCCTCACATAATTTTTTAGATAACAATTAAGTGGTTACTGGTGATGCGGTATATCATGACACATAACCACAACATTTTTGACATGTCTTTAGCCACCTGGTGGAACCTGTAATATTCCAATACATCAAATAATTATATAACCAAACTGTAATGTGGTATACACATGCATTTAGGTTGTATGCAAAGAATTCTCAGCTGAGTATGAGGCTCTTATTTTATGAATCCACAGCTGTTATTTAACATACATATGCATTTGTTACCATATGTAACATACCTTTGTGCCATTGTACATCCTATATGTCTTTATTAAAGTGAACTGCATTTTCCCTGCTGTGTTCTTTTTGGCATACTGCATATTTTTGCTTTATCCTTTAAAGTTTCAAAATGACTTAACTAATACAACAACAAACACAGAAAAAAACAAAAATTGCAAGGCTCCAAATATACAGACTACAAAAAAGGTGTTCTTATGTTTTGGCACTTCTGTTCTTTACTTTAATGCTTGGTGAATACTGCAAGCCTATATGCTAATTCAGCACTACATCTCATGTATATATTATATTGCTTGGTGTGTTCCTTGCACTTTATTTGACGTATTCCTTAGGATTGCACAGATTTTTTTTTATCTGACGTTGCGCACTTTTTCCTTTTTAACTATTATTTGAGAAGGGCTTGCACCAGCATTTTTGGTATATACAGATGTATGGCACAGTCTGTGTGTGTGTGTGTGTGTGTGTGTGTGTGTGTGTGTGTGTGTGTGTGTGTGTGTGTGTGTGTGTGTGTGTGTGTGTGTGTGTGTGTGTGTGTGCATTTGTATACAGCTTTATATGTAGGAGCCTTGAGCAGTCTACCTGTCTCTGTAGGAAGTGACCTCAGCACAAGAGCTGTAGTAATTGGTTGTTTTGGACCATTTCTAGCTCTTTTGAAGTTCCCTGTTTAAAATCCGCCTCTGGGCATTTTTTTCTGGCTATACTACTCAGACAAGCTCCTCATGGTCCTGCAGAGTGGTCCTAGCTACAGAGAACTCAGAAAAGCGACTACTTTCTGGATTTAAGTATCTTTGCTGCTTTTTTACTTGAAATAGCTTCTCTAGCTTGCCCTAAACAAGCTCACACTGTTTCTTTAGCTGTTTGCTGCATTATTTTAAAATCTGCACTTAAAGTTACTTTTTAGTCGAATTTGACGGAAAGTTTGTTTGTTTGTTTGTTTAATTTAACTGTTGAGGCTGCCCACTAAAGTGTGCTAGCCTGTGTAACTGATTTATTACTGTTTCTGCATTTTCTGTGTGTTTCTATCTAAAAACAAAAAATAATCCTTGTTTTCCCGCCTCTCCTCGACTAGTTTAGACCAGTTTACAGGCATTGCTGTATTCTGGGCTGTGGTGTAGTTCCTGTGTTGTCCATTACCTTACTTGGATAGAAGGAAGTTTCTTTGCTCACCAGTGGGAGTGGGGAGCCTTGAGCAGCCTACCTGTCCCTGTAGGAAGTGACCTAAGCACAAGAGCTGTAGTAATTGGTTGTTTTGGACCATTTCTAGCTCTTTTGAAGTTCCCTGTTTAAAATCCGCCTCTGGGCATTTTTTCTGGCTATACTACTCAGACAAGCTCCTCGTGGTCCTGCAGAGTGGTCCTAGCTACAGAGAACTCAGAAAAGTGACGACTTTCTGGATTTAAGTATCTTTGCTGCTTTTTTACTTGAAATAGCTTCTCTAGCTTGCCCTAAACAAGCTTAAACTGTTTTTTTAGCTGTTTGCTGCATTATTTTAAAATCTGCACTTAAAGTTACTTTTTAGTCTAATTTGATCGAAAGTTTGTTTGGTTGTTTGTTTAATTTAACTGTTGAGGCTGCCCACTAAAGTGGGCTAGCCTGTGTAACTGATTTATTACTGTTTCTGCATTTTCTGTGTGTTTCTATCTAAAAACAAAAAAAATAAAAAAATAATCCTTGTTTTCCTGCCTCTCCTCGACTAATTTAGACCAGTTTACAGGCATTGCTGTATTCTGGGCTGTGGTGTAGTTCCTGTGTTGTCCATTACCTTACTTGGATAGAGGGAAGTTTCTTTGCTCACCAGTGGGAGTGGGGAGCCTTGAGCAGCCTACCTGTCCCTGTAGGAAGTGAACTCAGCACAAGAGCTGTAGTAATTTGTTGTTTTGGACCATTTCTAGCTCTTTTGAAGTTCCCTGTTTAAAATCCGCCACTGGGCGTTTTTTTCTGGCTATACTACTCAGACAAGCTCCTCGTGGTCCTGCAGAGTGGTCCTAACTACAGAGAACTCAGAAAAGTGACTACTTTCTGGATTTAAGTATCTTTGCTGCTTTTTTACTTGAAATAGCTTCTCTAGCTTGCCCTAAACAAGCTTAAACTGTTTTTTTAGCTGTTTGCTGCATTATTTTAAAATCTGCATTTAAAGTTACTTTTTAGTCGAATTTGATCGAAAGTTTGTTTGTTCGTTTGCTTAATTTAACTGTTGAGGCTGCCCACTAAAGTGTGCTAGCCTGTGTAACTGATTTATTACTGTTTCTGCATTTTCTGTGTGTTTCTATCTAAAAACAAAAAAAACAAAAAATCCTTGTTTTCCCACCTCTCCTCGACTAGTTTAGACCAGTTTACAGGCATTGCTGTATTCTGAGCTGTGGTGTAGTTCCTGTGTTGTCCATTACCTTACTTGGATAGAAGGAAGTTTCTTTGCTCACCAGTGGGAGTGGGGAACCTTGAGCAGCCTACCTGTCCCTGTAGGAAGTGACCTCAGCATAAGAGCTGTAGTAATTGGTTGTTTTGGACCATTTCTAGCTCTTTTGAAGTTCCCTGTTTAAAATCCGCTTTTACACGGCTTTGCGCGGTTGTGCGCATAGCGCAGCACCGGTTAAACAAGGTTAAACTTCTTCTGGCTCCGCCAAGTCTGCTCTTCAAATTTTCCCTTAAGGAAGCTCTACTCTTAGTATAATCAGACTACTCGCTATATTATAAGCCTAGCACTTGTTCTCAAAACTTCTCTACTAAGTAAGCACTCTCGTACTAAGTAAGCACTACATCCACCTACCACCCCTGTGAATATCCACTTCCCTTAAAGGCACAACACTCCCTTAAACTGTTCTAGCATGTCGAGTGGTAGATTACTGGCATCCTCTCCAGTTCAGCTGGTTAATTTGGGTATCTTGAGACAATGCTACAATTGTCTCATGTACACAGACAACCCTCTCCTCCTCCCAACAAACACAAATACATGTGAGAGATGCAACTATATAGCCAAACTGGAGGCTGAACTCTCTCAACTCAGGGCTGGTATGACCAGACAGGAGGAGATGGTAACCACACACACAACAAACCCAGTCCCACATAGACCTACCACAACTGCAAACCAAACACATAAAAACACAAATACATACTCGGAGGCTCTAATAAAAAACTTAACAAAACAACAGAGGCTTCCAAAGCAGACATCCAAAAATCCACCATCTCAAAACAAAACACATGCAACACATACTTCAATAAATCAGTGTGTCAATCAATCACAGCCCTTAAGGCCAAACACCATGCCTGTTACACTAGTAATAGGTGACTCTATAGTCAGATACACTGATGTCCCACTTACCAGGCTGAACAAGGAGAGGGTGACTGTGAGCTGCCTATCGGGAGTTAGGATCTGCCACATAACACACGCACTCAGGTCACTCCAAAGCAAGTACAAATATGACTCCGTCATTGTCCATGCTGGTGTGAATGACCTGAGACGTACCTCCCTGGACTACATGAAAAGAGACATAGAGGAGCTCTCTGATTATGTAGCCCAGGCTGGTATGACCCTGACCCTGAGTAGCATCTTGCCCTCACCAAGAATGATGCCACAATACAAAGACAAGATGATCAGCTTTAATAATTGGCTCAAGTACTGGTGTCATTCTAAGGGGATCCCATGTCTGTCTGCCTGGGATGACATGTTGGACAAGCCAAGCTGCTTCGCAAGGGACAGCTTGCACCTGTCACCACTGGGCTTCTGAATATTGGCTAAGGCTCTTGCCACCCCCATAGTGCCTTTTTTAGGCAAGGCTCAAAAGACAAACACACCTCCTTAGAAAACAAAAATGGAAAAAAACTAAGAGTAATGCTGCTCAACGCCAGAAGTCTAAATCTCAAGATGCAGGCACTCGATGCACTCCACAGTATGGAGAACATCGACGTCTGTGCAGTAACTGAAACCTGGTTCAAGGCTCCTGAGAGCACCCCAGCACTACCAGGCTATACCTCGTATCATGCTTTTCGGCCCCAAAACCCGGGCCGAACCACAAAGGGAGGGGGAGTGTCCATATTCATCAAGGACACCCACACCTCCAAGTTAGTAGCAACACATGAAGCATCAGAGACCATACAGGTGCAACTAACCATAGGCAAAACTGCTATACAACTGGTAGCATGTTACAGACCACCCTCCCAATCTCAGGAACCCCACTCAGCCTTCCTGAAGATGTTGGAGGATATGAATGTATCACAAAATACCATCATACTGGGAGACTTCAACTACCCAAACATAGATTGGGTACATTATTCTAGCCCTAACACCGTAGCCCAAAGGTTCCTGGAATTCATAAATTCAAATGCACTGGAACAACTAGTCACCTCTCCCACTAGGGGAGACAATATACTAGACCTGATCATCACAAACATGGGGACAAAATGCTCCACACCGGAGGTATACCGCTCACTAGTGAGATCTGACCACAAACTAATCACCCTGGATATACATATCCCACCTCCACCCCCAGCACAAAAGGCCACAGTGAAAAACTTCTCAAAAGCAGACTTCACTCTTCTTAAGACTGAGATGGTATCCTTTAAGCCCACTGGGCCAGTGGATACCACATCCCACAATGCCGAATCCTTCACAAATGCTTTTTGTGGACATCTCCAAGAATGCATGGATCATGCAATCCCAAATAAATCCAAGTCCCTCTCCACCAAAGGCAAGCGTCCTGTCTGGTGGACCTCAGCCATTAACAAATTGTATAACAAAAGAAGGAAGCTACTGCATGACAGATCAAAATCCCATAAAGGGAAGACATCTCTGATCAACACTAGAAGAAAACTACGTTCTCTCATAAAAACATCCAAGGCCAACTTTGAGAAAAAATTCGCTAAGGACACTAAAGGTAACCACAAAGCCTTCTTCAGCTATGTTAGAAACCTGGGCGGAAACCCTCAGATATGCTCAGAGTTAGTTCACAACAACAAAAAATACACTGAACCCACAGATATTGCCAACATTCTGGCTGACAGGTTCAGTGCAAATTTCTCCCCTCCCTCACCCCCAAAAGAAGAAATACTTATCCCAGCTGAATGTAATCTCCCTGTCATCTCAGATGTCCAAGTGAGAACCACCCTCAACAAAGCTAAAAACACAGCAACAATGGGACCTGACGGTATCCCGGGTTGCGTGCTACGTGAACTCCAAGAGGAGCTAAACTCGCACATAAAAATGCTATTTAACCTTAGCCTTACTACAGGATATGTACCTGAACACTAGCGTACAGCAACAGTAGTCCCATTCCACAAAGGGGGTACCTCTACAGACCCTGGGAACTACCGCCCCATAAGCTTAACCAGCCTGGTCTGCAAAGCTATGGAAAGAATCATTATGGAACTCATAAACAGAGACATTGGGGACCTACAGACACTTGACCTCACCCAGTTCGGCTTTGTAAAGGGCAGATCCTGCCTTTTGAACCTGGTTGACTTTTTCGAAACAGTCACTAGAGCCATTGATGAGGGCAAAGCAGTCCATGCAGCCTACCTGGACTTGGCTAAGGCCTTCGACACAATACCCCACTCAGGCATCATAGATAAGCTCAACAGCTTAAACGTAAACCCTTATGTCACTAGATGGGTTGCAAACTGGCTAAAGGACAGAACCCATAAAGTTAAAATCACTGGAGCAATGTCAGACTCAAAGCCAGTCACAAGTGGTGTCCCACAGGGATCTGTCCTGGGACCCCTCTTGTTCGGCATTTATTTCTCAGATGTTAAAGCAAACATGGGAGGGTTGTGGCTGACAAAGTTCACAGATGACTGCAAACTAGGCGCCATAGTCGATACACCAGCGGACACATACATCCTACAAAAAGGCCTCACAGAAACGGACAACTGGTGCCGGAGTCATGGCCTTAAACTAAATGCCAAAAAATGTATAGTCATCCCCTTTGGGAAAAAACAAAGTACCCACAAATTATCACATAGACAGCAACCCAATGAGTACAGAAAAAGTAATCAGAGACCTAGGGACCCAAGTCGACAGCGACCTCTCATTTGACACCCACGTTTCCAAAGTGGTTAGAAAAACATTCTACCTTGCACACCTTATCATGAAGGGATTCACATCCAGATCCAAGGAGGTCATTGTACCCCTATACTCCTCCCTCATCAGACCCATGATTGAGTACAATGCTCCATTTGGTATGTACCTCACCCGGCATTTGCAACAGCTGGAGAGACCACAAAACTACCTCACCAAGAGGATCAAGCGTCTCCAACATATGTCTTATTCTGCCAGACTAAAGAAACTCCAGCTCTATTCAGTAGCATACCGCCTGCTCAGAGGTGATCTCTGCCTGACGTACAAGGCCATGTCCAATCAGGAACTGATGGACATGCTCCACCTCAAAAAATCCAAATCCATCAGGACTACGAGAGCTAAAGACTTAAACCTCAGCACAAGTATGAATAGGACATGCTGGAGGGATAGATTCATAACCCAGAGGCTTCCCATGCTCAGGAACATGATCCCAGTTCATGTTAGGCAGAGCCCCTCACTGACTCTCTTCAAGAGAAATCTTGATGAGTGGATGGGAGATCGTAAGTTTACTCCAGGGGTCACATCTGTGTCACTACTAGACAGGGGCACAGTAAAGTAATTCTATTATATAAGGGGACCTTCACTGTGTCACTACTAGACAGAGGCACAGTATTCTAAATCTATTCTGTGCATTTTTGTACCATTTCATGGAGTGGCAAAAGCCACATCACTATGGCTAGGCTTACAAATGCCCCAAGGCAGATAGCCTAGTACTAAACTATGAAACTATGAAACTATGTATATATATATATATATATATATACATATATATATCTATATATATATATATGTATATATATATATATATATATATATATATATATATATATATATATATATATATATATATATATATATATATATATATATATATATACATATATTTTATTTATTTATTTTATTTTACATTTGTTAACCATGAAAGATCCAACTGGACCAGGCCCATTTTCAGTGGATGCCCGGGGAGAAAAGCTCCATGTTTGACAAGAATAACAAGTAAAAATAAACAAAAAATAAGCAATACAGTATAACTGTAGGACAAGTAAATAATAAGCAAAAAATACATATGAAAGAATCTAGCACAATATTTCATATAGGGTTACATGAGAATAAGTATCTTAACAATATCTGTAGACAAAATATTCAAGAGAAGGTAGAAACTACATTTGCTATTAA